>NW_017306527.1:248716-266974 GCF_000935625.1 Nanorana parkeri | reverse complement strand
TATCGTATAGCACAGTTCTACCAGGCACGGAAACCTATAACCTTGAAGTATTGCCAGGAGTCTCTCTCTATGCCGGTGTCAGAAATATTCCATCTCCAGCAAATACTACACTTTCTGGGATCCCTGAGGGTGCCTGCCATGGATAAACCATTTAGCACTGCATATGAGAAGTGGTGCCTGGGGAACGGTGGACAGAGGGGGGGTATCTCAATAATATATGCCCTGCTGGTTGATACGAATACTAAGACACCATTTATGTTAGAGTGGGAAGTGGACCTAGCAATCGACCTCCCGATAGCGACTTGGCAGCAGTGCTGCCTGCGAGGATTCTCGGGGCTGCTTAACACCGCCCTAGCTGAAACAAATTACAAAGTAATTTCTAGATGGTATATGGTTCCATCAAGGATAGCTAGGATATTCCCAGGGACATCTCCCGACTGCTTCCGAGGTTGTTCAACCCCAGGTACAATGCACCATATATGGTGGCAGTGCCCCAAGGTGCGATCCTTCTGGAGCAGACTCAGGGCTCTTATACATAGAACTGTCCGAATCCACATTCCAAAGGAGGCCCAATATGTTCTATTGAATTGCTCAATACCAGGAACCTCGAGAGCCCAAGATAAATTGATTTCTTTTTTTTTCCTGGCAGCTAAAATGACTATAGCAAAAGCGTGGAAGCTACCAACGATACCCTTCCAACAGGTTAAAGCAAAGCTCTCGTGGATAATGGTACATGAGAAGATGCAGAGTATTATAATGGACTCGGAAAAGAGCTTTGAATTAACCTGGGCACCATGGATCCGATACACGGGAGTATCGACCCCAGTTTGATTAGGTCTTAAATAACTACAAAGTGCAATGGGATACGTGTATAGGGAAGGCCCCATCTTTTCTTTCTTTCTTTCTTTTTTTTTTTTTTCTTTGTTTAGGTATATTGTTTTTCCTTTCCTTTTATTGTTATGTCAGTTGGTTTAGAGTAGTGTGATGATATTTTTTTTTCTTTTTTTTATGTCCCCCAGACATTTCCCCAAGCATATGGGAGAGTATGCACATCCGGGGATGTAGGGTGTACAATAGATAGCACAGCCTTTTAATAGACAATTATACGATGCAGCTACGGTATAGATATAGGCAAGCCTCAATAATAAGCTTTCCTTTTCTATATACAACTTAATCGATTATACTCCGATGATCCGGGACCACAGCACAATGAAATTGCTTTAGAAATAGACCTAGATATATGGTTAATTTTATTAGGTAATAGGGACACTATTTTAAGGAATAAATTAAGTAATTTTGAAACACTAAAACACTAAAAACTATTAAGGTTAAAGATAGACACAAGTTAAAGGGGGGAGGGACAGTGTATGTTAAATAGGTAAAAAAGAAGCCTTTTTGGGCTAAAAACCAGCTTTTTTGAATGCTTAGTTAGCCTGTGGGTATTAAGAAATTATCTCCAAGCCTCTGCTCATTATCATAAAGTGAGGAGTGAACCCCTTGCTTTTTGGATTTGTACCAGAAGATTCACTTTAGGGTACCTAGACACTGGATCCGTGTAATACCTTCAAACAAGGTCAGAAGGCAGGTGTGATTTTTGTAAGCTATGAAACGCAGTATCTGGAAACTTTCAATTGTTCCTGCATTGCTCTCCATTGGCAAGGCCAAGATAAGAGTGATGTCAGGGGTCACTTTAGTTATACACTGGCAAGGATTGTGCATACATATGTGACTGGTGGGATCAGGTTTTTGTTTGGCTAGTAGGCCTTTCATACACCTAAATACTATATCACCTTTTTAGTATTACTTTTTTTCCCAGTATTCTAGTATGATAGAAAACATGTACCTTTAGTTTAAATTCTACAGTTGTCCCAGTCTTTCTGCAGCTTCATCAAAAGTCAGTACTTTACGGTGAAACTTTAAAAAGAACTTTGGCACTCTGAGTTTATGCATATTTATCCGGGGGGCAGACTACAAACATTCACTGCAGCTGAATCTTTCATGTGCATGTGTTTTACATGACAGTGATTGACTGACCACTAGTGAATGTTTGGTAAAAGTCACATTCACTTTTCATGTTCCTCAATGCATCTGCTGTGGGCCCTCGCTGCCCGAGGGCCCACGGCCAGGAGGGGGCCCGTCACCCAGGGCCAAAACTTAGAGGGGGAGCAGAGGAAGCATGTGCCCCGGGCGCTGCATTGGGGGGGCACTACCCGGGGTAGACTCACCGCTCTGGCACTGCCAGTGGACTCTAATCCTAGCACGGGCGGACCGATCAGGGTTGCATTGACCGGACCCTGCCGTTCTGTCACTTCTCGATGTCAAGGAGACAGGAGAGAGGCCACTCACCTCAGCCAGCAGCGGCACATGAATGGAAGGGCAGCTGTCATTGGAGGAAGATGAAGGGCTGCAGAGCTGCTCCCCTTCCCCCCGCACAAGGAGTTTTAGGACGTTCGTCCTCCCCCTGCACAGGAAGTTTGTAGAAGCTCCCCCCCAGCTCCCCCCTGCACAGGGAGTTTGTGGAAGCTCCCCCCAGCTCCCTCCCCAGGGAGTTTGTGAATGCTCCCCCCTGCAGGGAGTTTGTGGATGCTTCAAAGGTGAACCCCTGGGATGCAACACTCCGCAGAGGAAAAGCACAAGTAACCTGTAACTGCCTCAAAGTGGTGAGTGAAATATATTTAACAGTAAATTGTATGTAAATAAAAGAATAACAGAAATATATTTTCTTTACAGAAATAAATATTGTTAAGCTGAAAATTGTATTGATTTTGTCTTTATATAATGTTCCTGGTGCCCAGTGTTGAGTACAAGTATAGTAATAGAACAGTACTGCGTTCTTTAGTATCGCGCTCTGCGTTCTTTATTACTGCACTCTGCGTTCTTTAATACCGTACTCTGCATTCTTTAGTACTGTGCTCTGCATTCTTTAGGGCCATGCCCCTCTGATCCTCCACATCTGCCCCTCTGTTCCTCCACATCTGCCCCTCTGATCCTCCTCATCTGCCCCTTTGTTCCTCCTCATCTGCCCCTCTGATCCTCCTCATCTGCCCCTCTGATCCTTCTCATCTGTCCCTCTGATCCTCCACATCTGCCCCTCTAAACCTCCACATCTGCCCCTCTGATCCTCCACATCTACCCTGCTGATCCTCCTCATCTGCCCCTCTGATCCTCCACATCTGGCCCTCTAAAACCTCATCATCTGGCCCTCTAAACCTCCACATCTACCATGCTGATCCTCCTCATCTGCCCCTCTGATCCTCTATATCGGCTCCTCTGATCCTCCACATCTGCCCCTGCTGATCCTCCACATCTGCCCCGGCTGATCCTCCGCATCTGCCCCTCTGATCCTCTGCATCTGCCCCTCTGATCCTCTGCATTTGATCCTCTGCATCTACCCTGCTGATTCTCCACATCTACCCTGCTGATCCTCCACGTCTGCACCTACTTATCCTCTGCATCTGCCCTGCTTATCTCTGCATCTGCTCCTCTGATCCTCCACATCTGCCCTTGCTTATGCTTCACATCTGCTTTGTGAAACCCTCTGCTTCTGCCCCTACTTATACCTTTTGCATCTGCCCCTGCTGAGACCCTCCATCCGAGACATCAGGCCGGCACCTGGAGCAGAGCGGCAGCACAGAGTATGTAGCAAATTCATATATTATTCTGTATTGCTGTATAAAGTATTGCTGGGATTTGCAGCCCTCTATAGCTGATGGTATTATTCTGCATTACTGTAAAATGTATTGGTAGGATTTGTAGTCCTCTATAGCTGATGGTATTATTCTGCATTGCTGTATATTGTACATACACCAAACAATTGGTTACATGTAGGGATGTTCAGATACCAAGTACCGTACTTGGTACAAGTACAGATACTTTTCCAATCCAAGACTAGACTAGAGAGAAACTCAAAAGTTAGGAGGCAGCTGTCTTTTTTAAGTGAGTGCTTAAGGATGCAGTCCACTTGCAAAATCTTCTTTTTAAGGGCTTGGTAGCCCACTTTTATTCAAACAAAAGTTGATACATCCACCTTGGATACCCTTGCAGGGGCTGTTCAGCATAACATCCATGGAATATTTGCAACATAACACAAGTTTACCCTCCTGGCTTCCATTTTAAACATTAGCACTTCTGACCCACTGGTCCTCTTGGAAGTGCTGCCCCACATTTGTACTGGCGGCCACTCTAGCTCAAGGCTCTCATAGCCTCACCAATTCTCTCCCAGCCTCCCTGGCTGTCTTTGTGTGCCTCCAGCACACACACACACTACCTGACTCCACTTTAACTTCTGGGGGAGTCCTCCTGACTCCTGAACACCGCCCGGCTCCTATCCCAGCAGGAGCTCACCTGACTCCTCTCTAACTTCTGGGGGCGTCCTCCTGACCCCTGAACAAAGTCTGCTTCTATTTCCCAGCAGGAGATAATTCCCCTAGCCAGTATCCTTTCCTGTGCAAATATGGAGTGCTGATCACTGTTAAACCCTGAACCCTGGACTGGAGATCTCATCCCTCCTGAATCACTTTGAAATCTCCTATTTCCAGTATCCCAAGCAGAACACAGACAAACCCTTGCTTCCTGACACCTCTCAGCCCTTCTGGCTGAGAGTCCCGGGTGATCATAATATATATTAGGGATGCACTAATACTATTTTTTCCTGACCAAGTACAAGTACTTGTTCAAGTACTCACAGCTACAATTACTGATACATTTTTGTTTATTGTTATGTGACAGTTTTTCTAAAACAATACAGACTAATGATTTCAGGAGCGCCAGAGCCAGGTCGCAGCTGCAACCAATACAACTCTGGTGGTTCTCGGGAAAATGCCAAGTATCAGCACTGGTATCTAAACTAGTATCTGAACATACCTAGTTACATGTTATTAAATATCTCAGCTTTTATGCAGACATGAGCCAAATGGTGGAGGCAGATGAGGTTTGAGTGGATCCAGATGATAAATTAGTTGATTATTGTAGTATAGAGAGAAGCAATTTGAACTTGGCAGTTGGAAGTGGAAAGGTACTTTTTTATAATGCTAAAATAATATTCAGTTTTTACATGGGTGATAAGCAGTGTGCTTCACACCATGTTACAAACAATTATACATGTTTTAGATGACATAATAAAGTTATGATGAAAACATTTTTAACATGGGGTGCAGCGGAGACTGACTTTGCTATTATTGATAGATGCATTGAGGAACATCTCAATGAAAAGTGAATGTGACTTTTATCAAACATTCACTAGTGGTCAGTCAATCACTGTCATGTAAAACACGTGCACCTGAAAGATTCAGCTGCAGTGAATGTTTGTAGAATGTCAGATCCTTTATAAATATTCCTTTTTGTTATAGTATGCATAAGTGCCGTAAAAAATTGTTAAAATAACCTTTCCTTTTAATCTGGAGCCACCCATTTCAATAACAAGGTAATGAATTTCCCCTTTGGTGTGAAATACCAATGGACTATAATAATCCAAGATTGGTTTTCTAAATATATTGAGCCCGATAAACTGTCCGTGGTGTGACATTAAAATAGACCAGATTGTGACATTTTCTTCTAATTGACAAATAAACAATGATTCAAAATGTATGTTCCTGTGGAATGCAACATGTGTTCCAGAAATAGTAAAATCCCTATTTGCATCAATTCACAGAGATTTCACAATTTGTGTGACTTATAAATGAAAAGAATGCAGAAGAATCCTACCGCACTCCTTACTGGTATGTCCTTTGTGGGTGGTGGGTGGTGGGTACTGTAGTGACTGCGGATCCAAATAGTAAATGAAACCACACCATGGTTCAATCTTCAAGCAGTGATCATTTTATTGATGCTCACACATCTTGTCACATTGCAACGTTTCGGGCCACTCAGGGTCCCTTCATCAGGCATGGCAAGGTGTTATAATTAATTGTGAGTTAAATACACACCACCAAAGTGCATTAACCAATTATTGCATTAATCCTGCTGCTGGTCAATTGTACACAACTATAGCCTCACTAGCATTTTAATTCTTGTAGTAAAGCCCGTGCTCTCTGTGTCTAGTACATTTGGGCCTAACCTTCCATCATCTGTGGTCTCTTACTTTTTGGGGTTGATTTACTAAAGGCAAATAGGGTAAGTCCTTGGCTGGTTGTGGGGTGTTGGGCGCCAGTCACGTAAAGGTGTTCTAAAAATGTTATTCTTTACAGTTACTCACAAGAAGATTTGTATACAGACACCCTCAGACTCCATACTTCATATCTACTTCCTGCTATACAGTGCAGAGAGCCTTTAAGCTAGAACGACATTACTGTACATAGCAGAAACTCAGCTGGTTAGCATACTTCTTTGTGTATCCTCCCAAGAGAGTTAACAGGCCCCTGCAAGGATCCAGCTTCTACCCAGCCTTGCCTTTCCAGCACTCAATCTCCCTGGTACTCCCTCCCTGGTCTGCTTTCCCCTCTTCCAGGCATTACAGCTTCCGGCCCAAATCCAGACCTCCATTTCCAAAGAGATGCAGGCTTTCCCTAAGCAGCAGGCCTAGGTAAGTCACAGTCATAAAATGCCTTGTATCGGGCCCGATTCTGATGCTAGCATCGGTATCGGGACATCCCTAGTCACAGCAACACATTCTCCCCCAGGCAGGAGTCTGCGGAGAAGAGAGACTCACAAGGGCAGCCCCAAATATTTATGTCCTTCCCTAGCATGCACCATTGGCAATGAACCTGTTAGTGGTTGGCCAAGGAAACATAAATATTCATAACCCAGCATTACTTTATCTTTTGCTCCACTGCCAGGGTCATACCCCAGTAGCAGGCAGAAGCAAACAATAACACTGGGCTTAAAGGAGACCAAACGAGCACAGCACTATTGATATACTTACTTTGTTTACAGCCCAGCAGAGCTAAAATTGAGGCGTCACCCTACTTTGGCAAGGTTCGGTACATACATGTTTCTCCCAAATCTAAATCTGTGCATTGTTGATTTCCAATAGTAAAAGAAACCTACACAGTACCTCTATTTATCAGGGGCATTCTCCTTAAACTCATATGACAGTATTGGTGTTAGTGATGGGCTGCTCTGACACCCATTACATGGGCGTAGAGAGTGAGTCCTCAGCCCTGTGAAAACTTTAGAGCACAGCCTTTTTGTTTCACTGTCACTGTGAAGATGTGGTATTTGATACTTGGGAGACCCAGTGTAAGTTACGAGACTGTATAAGAAAAGAGAATGGGCAGCATGATAGGGAAAACCCCCTGTCTTGGAAGACCTTCTGTTATCCTTCATTTACATTAGATTATATTATCATTTACATTAGAAGTGGTCTGGAAGCCCTTAGAGTGTGGATTAAGTACTTGTAGGCTCTCTGGTTCTGATATTTACAGTTTGGATACAGTAGGAAAAGCTCAGCAACTGACAGGTGCTCAAACAGGGTAGGTGACAGTAACTGGGATGGGAAGTGAAGGGAAACCTCTCCACAGAAACAGAGGTGGCTAGAAAATTTGACTGAAGTTCTAATTCTTCTCCAGTCTTCTAAATGGGTGTTTTTATTGCTGTCTATTTCCCATCACTTTCTAAGCCTGATGGCACTAGTCACCATGACAGAAACTAAAAAAAAATTCTCCCCAATAGGGCCAGAGACAACAATAAAAGCCCTACCAGGGTTTTATCTGTTGCTCACTCTATCCCAAACTTTAAAAGTATGTTTTATGCAGACCTCTATTTTAAATATATTGACTTGATTGCTTTACTATTGTGCTGCATGATGGAAGATATGATAAAACAATTTATTTCTAAATTAGCTGACAAGGGGAGAACACAGGAAATACAAAACAAAAAACAAAGACAGGGATAATGTATTTAGGATACATGGTCTACTACCTAAATAAGCCATTAAAGCCTCATGTAACTATGTCAACTTTTTTGTACCATGCACAGTTAATATGGCTCTTGGTGGCTGCATACTGTCAACTTTACACACAGTTCCAATTAGCTACTACAGAACACCAAGCAGAAGATTACAGAGGAGATTGGTTGACACATGCTAGTAAGCTTAAGTAAACCTAAAATATAAAAAAAACTGGCAGAAAGTAGAGTTTTTGGACAGAATAGATAGGCAGAGTCTCTTCTATCATTAAACTGCTGCTTCTAACCTCTATATAGTGGTGGCAGTGAACATAGCGGTTACTGACAGCAAAGATTGGCCAGAGTAGAGCACACTTGTCAGTAAGTGTGCCATAATGTTTTGTGCATACTTGCACATTATGTCATAAGTTAAACTTTTTCTTAGGGGCTTTATGTCTGCTTTAGGACCATTCAGGGTAGTTTCCTTTTCCTCATTTTCACTTCCTTGTTTTAATATCCATTTAGCAGTACAGCCCCATGGGTCTATGTTGCGGTACATGTAAGGCTTCATGGCTAAGGTGCAGGAAGGCCAGTTAAGGACAAATTGTTACAATCTGAACATCCTTCTCACCGGTGATTATCATCACAGATTATGCCAAATCCTTTTCTTCAAACTTCAGCACCAGAGAAGAAAGCTTTACGGGGGTGAATTGTGCAATTACACTGCATAAATGTTTCTTTGTGAAAACTTTACTGTGAATTAGCCAGGGGGAGTTTATTTTTACTGAGTCACTGCTACTGATAAAAAGCAAAACAGATGCTAGTTCTTTAATGGGCCAAAACTGTGTATAGCCAGGTCTTTGTGTTTCATTTTACAATAGGTCTTTTCCCATTTAAAAGTTTTTTTAAAATTTTGCCTAGAGCATCTGCTGTATGGAGCGAACCTCTGCCTAAAGCTAAGTTTTGGGTAGACCACAAATTATTGTATGTATTTAATGTTGTAGGGCCTTTGTTGCCTCTCACACCCCCACAGCATTAATCTACAAAATTAATTTAACCGTCCCTTGTGTTTGTGTTCTCTTGCTGGTTCCCATGTATTAATGCAGCTGGTTTTAAAAGGGGCAATATACTATAAACAGTCTGTAGATTTTCACTGACTTTTTCACTGCAAGTCACTTTATACTTGCCCATATTAGCATATACAGTATATTCCTGGATGTTATGGAACATCCAGTAGTGAAAAAATGTAGTTAAAGGAATTCATTACAGCTCAGATGTGGCCAAAACCTTTCTAGTTTGCAGTAGAGAGTAGAATAGTGTGAACTGCTGCCACTCTTGATGCTTGTGGCCCCACTAGGGACATTTCTCTTCCTGTCCCACAAAAAGAAATGGACAAGAAGCCAAGACAGTAAAAACACACAAAGGTTCAAACCCTTTGTTATTCTAATGGGAAGATTTGCTACCACTTCTTGTCCCTGGGACACCCTGTTTCGGGAAGAACACTAAGCAAGGAACTTGCTAATCTACTAAATATTTTTGGAGTTTGGCTGGCCATACACTGCTTAGATTTTCGAAAGAACTTTCATATGAAACATCTTTCTTTCGACTTTCTGTTAGCTAATGGGGTCAAACCGATGCTCAATTTCAACCGTAGTGAGAGAAAAACTTGAAGGAGCAGGATGGAATTTTTTTTCTCGAATGAATGAAATTCTAATAGTGAATGTGGTACTCGTTCAGGAAACGCCATTAATTCCAAAATCAAACATTAGAATCAAACCACATTTTTTGTCAAGTGTCTGATGGCATTATTGGGTGGTAAAGAAAGATCTTTCGTACGAAACTTTGTTTGAAAATCTGCTAGTGTATGACCAGCTTTAAATAAGCTCAAAAGAGAACTATGCGGTGAGTGAAAATCACTCATCCTCATAGTTCGAGCCGACCTGTGACAATGAAACTGTCACACGTCGGCTCAATAGATCGGGAAGTGAGCGAACACATACTCACTTCTCGATCATGTCCCTGCAGAGAGCCGTCACTGTCAGTCACCGCTCCCCGCAGGGATCCCCCCCGATCATCCAGCGCTGACTGGAGGAACGGACTGGGAGGGGGAGGGTACAGCTGGCTCTGCCTCTAGTTAGGCAGAGCCAGCTGTCACTCACGCAGCTGGGTGGATCTCGACAGTAATGTCTGTATCTGTCCCGGCTGCGGCGCTCTGTCCCGAGCTATAGCCTGTGATATACTGAGCTTTGGGTCACGGATGGACGCTACTATGTGCCCTCCCGTTACCCATAAGAGAACTATGGGGAAAATCACTTACCCCATAGTTCTCTTTTAAGTGTACTTAAGCTGAGTATAGACTGTTAGTTTTTTTTTTTTTTTTTAGCTTTTGGGCTGAAAAAACATGAATGAAGGAATCTCCCGCTGTGGCTATTGTATTTTGATAGTGGACCCCACCGGTTATCAAAATATCGGAACAGTGCTGTTATGTAGCTTTGTGGAGTCTGATTTGAGGAGGGCGGCCTCCCTTGTCGCTCTAGTCCCAGAGCCTTTGGATGGGAGAACAATTGTGCAGGGACATGGAGTGGCATGAGTGCGGTTGATGTTGTCACCGTGGCAGGAAAGGTCAGTCTCTATGATGCCAACGGCTCCTGGGCAGGAAACAAAGAGGAGAGAGTCACAAAAAGAGCAGAGTTCCAGAAGAGCTGTAGTCAGAACTAGCCGGGTCGTTAACAGGCGGGCAGAGCAGTACCAGGCAACAAACAGCAGTGAAGTCAGGAACAAGACAGGGTCAGTAACGTGCAGACAGAGAGGTACAGGGTGTCAGGCAGGAGCGGTGGTTGGGGTCACAGGAACACAGAGTAGCGAAAAGAGTTCAAATAAGCTGGGAGCCAAGCCAGCCGCATACACATGCGCAGATGCCCGCAATGGAACTCTGGCTTCTGGACAAATGCCTGCATCTCATTGTTGGGAAGTAACCCTACTTTGGGCAAGGTTCACTACATACATGTTTCTCCTAATGTAAATCTGTGCTTTGTTGATGTCCAATAGCAAAGAAACCTACACAGTACCTCTATTTATCAGGGGCATTCTCCTTAAACTCATATGACAGTATTGGTGTTAGTGATGGGCTGCTCTGACACCCATTACATGGGCGTAGAGAGTGAGTCCTCAGCCCTGTGAAAACGTTAGAGCACAGCCTTTTTGTTTCACTGTCACTGTGAGGATGTGGTATTTGATACTTGGGAGACCCAGTGTAAGTTAAGAGACTGTATAAGAAAAGAGAATGGGCAGCATTTACATACACTTTAAACTTCAGTTTTGTTTTGTCACACTTGCAGGAGTAACAAAATATTTTTAATGGATGAGTGCTCAGTCAAATTTCATATTTTAATAAATAAAAATGTTCATGCTCATTTCTGTTCCATAGATACAAATGTAGGAATCCTCCCTTAAGCTGAAGTGTCCCTAGTCTAAATGTAGTGTTTACTGCTAGGCTGTAGCCAGTCTGAGCTTTTGTTTAGGTTATCTGGGTTTGTTAGGTTTCTTCTAAGCCCACGGGATTGTTTGCTTCTGCCTGCTACTGGGGAGTGTTCCCAAGAGACAGAGTAAGATGTTACAATGTTGTGGGTTATGAATATTTGTTCTGCCCCAGCACATCACTGAGGGGTTTAGACCAATGATGTAGGCTGAGTAAGGGAAGAAATATTTGGGGAGTCCTTTGAGAAGGGTTCTTCTCTTCAGGCTTTGCCTAGAGAGGATGACGTTGTAAAGGGTCCAGTCTCAAGCCTGTTGCCGGATGAGGATGTGAGACCAGAAGTCCTTCTCTCTTAGGCCTGCTGCCTGTAAAAGGTAAATCTCCAGAGAGGTCCAATGCATGCTTCTTAGACCTGCTGCTGGGGGGAAGCTTTAGAACTATGGGGTTAAGGCTTTTCACCATAGTTCTCCTTAGGGTAACTGGAGGACACAAACTAGCGTCCTCCCGTCAGCCTAGGCTCACTATACCGTGAGCTGTAGCTCGCGGTATACTGAGACGCCGCATACCGCGAGCTGCTGCTCGCGGTATACTAAGACGCCGCAGCTGAAGCGGATCCCGACAATTATGTCTAGATCCGCCCAGCTGCGTGACTGACAGCTGGCTCTGCCTATCCAGAGGCAGAGCCAGCTGTACCCGCCCCCTCCGTTCCGCCAGTCAGCGCTGGCGGATCGGAGCGGGGGGAATCCAGCCCCTCCCCTGTCACGGCAGAGAGCCGTGACAGGATCGAGAGGCGAGCGAACGCCGGTATGTGTTCGCTCACCTCCCGATCTACTGAGCCGACCTGTGACAGTTTTATTGTCACGGGTCGGCTAGAACTATGAGGTGAGTGAAAAGCACTCACCTCATAGTTCTCCTTTAAAGGTCTACAACTACAGATTGCTAGTTTTGGCTTAAAGGTCTGTGAGAGGGGCTGAAGATATTTAAAGGTAGCTGTCCAGCTGTTCTACCTAATGAGCAATAAGCTGGCCTTACTTTATACAATCTGATTGTACAACCTCCTTTAGATTTACCAAAACTGTGTAATATGAGGACAAACCTGAACACACTCAATAAACAGTAAACTCCCCGTTATCTGGCATCCACATCATTCTCTTTTAAAGCTTGCATGATTTGGGCAAGAACAACAGTTTTAACTGTATAATTAACGGAGCAAAAACAATTTATTAAGAGAAGCCAATTATTAGGAATCTACACACACTTATCTTTGTGGCATATTACACATAGAATTGTTATTTTGGGTTACCTAATAAAACTGATTGAAAAAAAAAAAAACCGCCAGACTGGTGGTTTCATTACCACATTATACCTTCCCTGCTGGTTATAGATAGGAATGCTTTGAGT
Organism: Nanorana parkeri; assembly: GCF_000935625.1. Taxonomy (NCBI): domain Eukaryota; kingdom Metazoa; phylum Chordata; class Amphibia; order Anura; family Dicroglossidae; genus Nanorana; species Nanorana parkeri. The sequence continues at coordinate 254,277 of NW_017306527.1, read as the reverse complement.
TTTGGTCTTCGAGAATATGGCTGCCGCTTCAACACGTGTGGGGTTTTTTTTTTAGGAGACAATTTTTAGAGCATGTGTCGTTTTTATGTGGTTCTCTAGTGGCCGGTCCTCTTCATGCGACACCGTCGGAGCGGTGACGTTCGGTTGCGGAGTCGTGGCGCCGGTGGAATTGTGTATGGAGAGATGACGGACGGGTGCTGAAGGCTGGAGTGATAGAGGGACGTAGAACCGTGGAACATGGCCAGGCATCGGAACGTGCGCGGATACAACTATGACGAGGGTGAGCAGCTGCACTCATGGCCCATAAAGGGGCGGGGTATGAGAGAGGCCTTCCTATAGTACTGTATGAAGACATATGGCAAGGAAGGAGCTAAGCTAGCTCAGCACGTTAGATAGCGTTGTGTAATGAGTGGGAGAGAGAGCCCTACCCTATGGCACAAGTGGTCAGGTGCCTAGGCTGCTGGGTAATTATAGATGGCAGCATCAACGTTTAGCATTTACTTGCTCTTCATTTACCCTCTCCTGACTAGTTTTGGCCATTTGTGGGTAAATGTAGCAAAAGACCAGTAGGGGGTTGCAAGGGATGCAGAGTGGAGTCAGAAGGCACTTTTTGTGATGCCTGGGGGCCTAGCAGGGATCCCAACCTGAAATGTAATTTCAGGGAGGTGCCCTCTGACCCCCAGCCGGGGGGGGGTGCACAAAAAAGGAAGGGAGCACCCTCTTGAAATGTTGGCAAATAGCAAGGGAAGCATTAGCTTCTTTTGCTATCTGCTGGTTTTTTTTTTAGTATTCTGACAGCTGCTGCCATCACAATGCAAAAAACAACGGCATAGGAATGAATAGCTAGATTGCTATTGGCTATTTCAATTTGCAATAGTCAGTAGCAAGCTGGCTATTGCACCCGCCCTCTGCTGCTGTCAGAGGGGACAGTCTGCTGAACAGTTCTACTATAAGCTGATGGTCGCTAAAGGGGACAGTCTGCTGAACAGTTCTACTATAAGCTGATGGTCGCTAAAGCGACCATCAGCTTATAGTAGAACTGTAAATGCCAGGTCCGTACGACGTACTGAGCTGGCCAGCTGGAAGCACTTTTGTAGCTCCGTACGACGTACGTCCTTGGCAGCGAAAGGGTTAAAAAATTTTTTTTATATATATTATTTTTTACTTTTTTATAACTTTTTAAAAAGTTTTTTAATTTTTTATTTTATTCCTATCACATATGGTGTTAAAATCCTCTATGTGATAGTTTGGAGGTGACAGGTTCTCTTTATGGAACCTGCCCTCCAACACAGAACTGATGTTGTGTAGTTCCTGACAGCTGAGACAGGTGGCGCTGTGATTACAGTGCCACGGTCTCAGTGATAGCACAGAGCAGACGAAGAAAGGAAGTGCTTCGCCTGCTCTGCCGGCTCTATGGTGAGCTCCCGTGCAGTGGTGACCACCAGAGGAGCGGGGGACCCCCGAAAATCACGGCGTGGGGGCCGGACAGGATCGCCGATTCTCGCTTCATGCAAGTGATCTGATTAGATCACTTGTATGAAAACGAGCAGCGGCTCCACAATATACATTTCGCTCTGCTTGTCCGGAGCAGGGCTGAATGTATTAAAAAACTACTCGCCCGTCGCCCGAAACTGCCTGTACCGGGCGTCGGGTGATAGGAATTCCACACCCCTGCACCCCACTGGGGCCGATGGAACTGAAGCAAATGTCATGTTGTGTATTTCAATATAGGTCTACTGTAGAGCTGCAGCTAACGATTATTTTCAATTAATCGATTATTTCGATTAGTTGTTGCAGCCCTAGTCTACTGAAAACAAAAGGCCGCAGTGTGTTCTAAGGCCTGGTTCACACCTGTACGTTTTGTAGCGCGTTCAACGCTCTACAAAACGCTCAAACATGAAAATCCCATTGTTTTCTATGGGTATGGTTCACACCTTGCCGTATTTCAGCCCGTCTGAACACGCTACAAAACGGCCTACGCCTGAAAAGGTACATGAGCTTCTTTGCGGCGTTTTTGTCGCGCGTTTCCTTTGGGATACAGCCAAGTAGCCCTCGGAAACGTGCGTTTGGCGCACATTTTGGCGACAAACGCGCATATTCGATACGCCTAGGTGTGAACAGAGCCTAAGGCAGTTGCTGCTGTGAATAGGCCAAGTGAATAGTGCAAATTCCCATATGTGTGTTACCTTTTTGCTTGTACATCCCATCCTGCTCTGTCATCTTTGTTTCCTATGTAAGCAGAAGCCCTCTGTCTCCTCCTGGTGCTTGCAGTTGGCCCCCCTGATGACAGCAGTTCCATAGACAAAAGGCCCACCTTTTCTCTACTTTGATTAGTGGTGGTTTAAAATTAAAGCAGCATTAAAGCCTATTCACTCAATAGAGTTGCGTTATTTGTGGATTTAATGCATGGTGATGCACAGCTCACCTAGTGAGTTATTGTGTGCTAGGTGCATTGTGCTGCCATTCATTTGAATAGCACCCCAATGCACCTCTTGGCCATGCGTTGCAGTTCAGCACAACATGCTGTACCTTAATCAACCTTTTTATACTTTTTTTTTGAGTCTCGTCACCCTTTAAAAGTATGGAAAATCTCAAGGCACCCTGGTTTTAAAATGTGAAAAAAACGTGAATGTAAAAAACAATGGGTGGTCCCTCCAAAATCCATACCAGACTCTTATCTGTTCCCCTTCATAGTAGGAGCACCTTTAAGATCATAATCCCCCCTTAACATCAGGAGCACCCCTTCTAATTAGGAGTTCTCAGCCCCATCACATCTGAGTCCTTAGTCCTCCCTTTACAATTTACATCAGAGTCCTACCATCACATAAGAAGGCTGGATGAATGGATCTCGCCCCTCCTGAATTAGCGGCATACCTTTTCATGATACTGGCGGCTGGCCCACCTGCACAAAGGAAAGGCATGACGCTGTTTGAAAATTAGGGCTGCAACTAATGATTATTTTCATAATCGATTAGGTGGCCTATTGTTTTTTCGATTAATCGGATTAAAAAAAATAACAATTTAAATAAAAAACACAAATGGAATGTTAAAAACATAAAGTTTACTTCAGAATTTAACTGCATGCATATTTTTTGTAATCACAGTACTGCACGATCCAGTGCTGAGCACTGGCAGCAGCGGTCTGTTTCCCCTCCCATCCACCGCTAGGAGCAGCGGAGATCAGAGGGGGGACAGAGCCCATGAAACAACTAATTGAACAATCAACTGATTGATAATGAGAATTGTTGACAATGATTCTCATTATCGATTAAATGGATGAGTTGTTGCAGCCCAATTCAAATTTCAAGGCACCCCTAATGAAGCCAGATGCCTCCCCACTTCGGAGAGGCTGTTCTAGAGCCAGAACCAGCTATGCCTGCTGCCTTCCCTGTCTGTCGCTCCAATGAGTGCTTATCTGCAGGGAGAAGACACCAAGAGCTTAGCAGTCAATGGTCACATGATATATAGAGCAAGCGTGTGACAGCTGCAGGTTCCAATGCTACCTCTAAGTATTGGGAAGAGTAGATTTTCTAATTTAGCTGACTTTGCAGATTACAGCTCACCTCTTTGATCTGCAGATGGATTCAACAGTAAAGACAAAAGAAACAACAATGTTACTTTGTATCTCTCAGGGCTTGTTCACACAATTTCCGGATTGGATTTTGATGCGTTCTTGCAAACACTGTGCAGTGCGTATTTTGATGTGTTTTTGACGTGTTTCTGTGCATTTATTTTGCTTAAAATTAGCTTTTATGTGCAGTCCAGTGCATTTGCATGTGTTTACATGCAATTTGTTGCGTTCCAGACCAGAAAAAATAGTGCATGTAGCATTTTCTTTCCCGGCATCGGAACGGACTGCACTGGTTTGAACAGAGCCCAGAAATACCATAGGAATACATTGGGATGCATTTCAGGTGCAGACCAAAAACGCCCTGGTCCGGATCTGGTCCAGACATGGTGTGAACAAGCCCTAAGGCCCCTTTCAGACGAGCGTGGCAGGAGAGGATCCGTCAACAGCTCCTCTCTTGATCACACCAGTATGGAGCGGATGTCACCTCAGTTACGTCCGTACAGTTTTTTTGGAGGTAAAATCTGAAGCTACTGGACCCCATGTGTGTCTGGGGAATCGGAAGGAAACAGACTGTTTACATCGGATTACCCCCGATCCAGCACAATGCTTTTCCGGACCTAGCTGGGGTCGAATGCAAGTGGACGGTTGTTTGTTTACACACGGCTCCCCATAGACTTGCATAGAGCATCTGATCGGGTCCAGCTCGCTCATGTGAAAGGGGCCTAAAGGCTGCAGCTGATGTTGTGTTAATGAACACTATTAACAAGTTCTGTTTTTTTACAGCAGCCACTATAATTGCTATAGTCAAACAGCAGCTCCCACTAGCTAGCAATTTGTTAAAGCTGGCCATAGAATTTTATTTGAAAATAAATTGTTGTTGGAATGTGTAGTCTATTTTCTAATAGTTAATGAGGTCATATCGATATAATCAATTTTCCTCTGTAGTGGTGAAAAAAATCAAATGGACAGGATGGAAACTTTTTCTTGACTGAGCAAAATTCTATCAGTGAGTGGGTTTTTTTTTTCCCCCTTTGATAAACTCCAATAATTTCCAAAATCAAATGTTAAAATTGAACAAAATACTGGACAAACATTCTTTACGTCTCTAATGGCATTATAGAATGTACTGACAAGATTTTTCATATAAACACCTAAAATCTAACAGTATATGGCCAGCTTAAAGGAGAACTATGAGGTGGGTGCTTTTCACTCATCCTCATAGTTCTAGCCGACCTGTGACAATGAGACTGTCACAGGTCGGCTCAGTAGATCGGGAAGTGAGCGAACACATACCGGTGTTCGCTCACTTCTCAATCCTTTCACGGCAGAGAGGCGTGACTTAGGAGAACTATGGGGAAAAGCCCTAACCCCATAGTTCTCCTTTTAACTAGAAGATGCACAAACAAGAGTTCAAGACCAAATAAAAAACAGTTACTTTCATCCTTCTTAAGTTTGTGTAGACTGTCACCCCTTCATGACAGGCCTTTTTTTCATTTTTTGCACCCATGTTATATTCCACATTTTAGGCCTGAAAATGACTTAAAACCCCCAGACATTATATATTTTCTGAATGCCAAGACCCTATAGAATAAAATGGTGGTAGTTGCAAATTTTTATGTTGCGCAATATTAGTGCAACATATTAGTGCAACTCCTTATTAAACCCCAACATTTAGTGAAAAGCTTAATTAAATGCCCCAAAACACAACAAAATACCGATTTTTTTTTTAATGAAATATAAAAGATGCGGTTACAACGAGTAAAACGATACCCAACATGCCCACGTTACAAATTGTGCGTGCGTCCGTGTTGTAAAGCCGACAGTCGGCTTTGCAAGTTTAAACAGAGTCCCAGCGGCAATAGTCTGTTTAACCACTTGCCGTCCGCCCGTAGTAAAAAAACGAAAGGACGGCACTGCAGCATTGGCGGGTTGCACGCACGGGCAGAAAAGACCCGACCATTGCACACACCCGTTACCGGGTGTTTCACAT
>NW_017306527.1:188280-248704 GCF_000935625.1 Nanorana parkeri | reverse complement strand
GGGAAAAAAACCCCCCAAAATGTTTAACTACCCCACCCCCACGTTTAAGGGCCTATAAACGTAAATACGCGTCCGGTGCCCCAGTGCGCAAAAATTACAATTGCGCTACACATGTTACATATCGCCGCGAACGTCGCAGTGAGAGCAATCATTTTAGGGCCATCAATCACTGATAACACTAAACTGATGAGCGGTAACAGCTTTTAAAGCGTCGCCTATGGCCAATTTTGGGTATTATCCCAAAACAGAGTGCTATGCAGTCACCCTTGTGTGTGCTAGTAAGCTACTTCCATGGCCCTTCTCCAAGCTAGTAGGTGAACAGTTGCAGAGTCTGCTTTGTCCCTTGTGATCTTTTACTGGACAGGAAGTTTAGGGAAGCCAAGCTAAGAGACTTGGAAGCAGCTGTTCAGAAACATGATAGTAGTGTTTGAGCAAAAATGTAAAGCTGGGCAATATATATTTGTTGGATCTGCTTTCATTATTGAAAAAAACGTTTAAGAGTTTAATACTACTTTAAGGTCTTTCACATATTTTCCTGTTTTTCTTTACCTTCTGTTGAAAAAATCATGTGCTTACAGAACTCTGTAGCTCAAGCTGAGATTTGCACACACAACTTAGTGAGTCAGACCAGTGGCTTATCCCCCTCACTCTCCCTTTATTCAGCCGGCTCTGTTTGCATTTTCAATCGGAGATCTAATATCCTGAATGGAGACAACTTCTCCTGTGCTCTTTCAGTAAACCATATTGCACTGGGAAGCCTTTGTTAAGACGTGGGTGTTGTCTCACTAAATTGATGATGGGGAAGACGGGCAGACTAAACTTATTGTTGGAGTATAGGAGACATAACAAGAGATGATCATTACATGTTTCTGATGGCACAAATTTATGACTGGTTTACTCTAATGTATTATACATTTCCTGTGGTCATTTAAGTGTGTGATGATTTAATAAAATCTCCTGTTTTTTTTCAGATTTTGAGGATGATGATATGTATGGGCAGTCTGTAGAAGATGACTATGGTATTTCACCAGCCACAGGTTTGTTTTTTGTTTGAACCATGCATTTGTCAATAAAAATCACACTTCTTTATTTTAGTAGGGTTATGTTTCAGCATTAGCAAATAGCATTATATTGCATAGAAAAAACCCTCTTCCTTGTCATGAATATAAATAAAAAAACTGCTATAGCCTCTAGCTAGCAGGAAAATAAAGGGTGCTTTACCTTTCCAGAGATTGCAGAGAATGGTGTTAAATCGCAAAGGTTTTTTTTTGCTGATTTCGGTCGTTATTTAATAGATATCATAAGCTATTTAGGTTTGTTCAATTCACCAAATGATTTAACGCTTGGAATCTCCACCAATTGACGTCTGTGTTTGCAGAAGTGATATTTGTATCATGTAACTCAATATTTAACGTTTCAATCCCTTTTTTAACAAGCCTAATCATTAAATATGTTCAGAAGTGCAATTCACAAACATTTTTTTGACCATTTATCGTCCATTATACAATTGTTACATAAGCACCTCCTTCAGAGTGTCGTTGACAGTTTTGAGGCGGTGTTTTCTTCTCTGAGAGGGAGATTTGTGGAACTGTTTGCCTGTGTTTTTATTAGATGTAATTATTATGATTATTATAAAACATATATATATATATATGTTCTATTTGAAGTTTGTGTGTGCGTGTATATGTGTGTGTGTATATGTGTGTATGTGTATAAATATAATAATAATTTTATTGTTTTAATTATATTATTATTTTTTTGGGAGTGTGGTTGTAACTTGTTAACTTTGTAACATGTAAACTTCAACAGTTTGAATAAAGTTGTTTACATACAACAGTGCAGTCTGTTGAAAACACGTCATTTATAGGCACTGTTCTCCCCTTCTGGCCCCAGAATGCATCAGTCAAACGTATTTTAACATGCTGTGAAATAGAAGCAGATAATTATCCGTCATGCCATACGATCAGGGAGGTATGAGATTGGCCCCAATGTATTCTGCAGCAGGACAACGACCCCATACATACAACAATGTCATTAAGAACTATCTGCAGTGTAAAGAAGAACAAGGAGTCGTGGAAGTGATGGTTTTGCCCCCACAGAGCCCTGATCTCAACATCGAGTCTGTCTGGGATTACATGAAAAGACAGAAGGATTTGAGGCAGCCACAGAAGATCTGTGGTTAGTTCTCTAAGATGTTTGGAACAACCTACCTGCCGAATTCCTTCACAAGTACCTTGTGTGCAAGTGTACGTAGAAGAATTGATGCTGTTTAGAAGGCAAAGGGCGATCACACCATATTTTGATTAAATCTCTTTTGCACTGTGTGTGTATGGATATATCTGTGGAATTTCTTGAATGCTAGGCACAGACTGCACACAGGGCCTTGCTTTTTCTCCAAGTGGGGAGTGACCCCGTCAGCGTGGGGTAGTAATGTGTAGGCAAAATCATAACTCCCTGGAATATACTTAACTGTTCTTGCAGCCCATGTCTTAAAATGCTTCTGCTTTGCTGCTTCCCGACCGGTATGCGCAGGGCTTGAAAAATGTTATGGTGTCTCACCAGTCTGTCAAAAATTTCACTAGTCAGTATGACCGGATTATATAGCCTTGAAATTTGTGTTAAAATTTTTTAGGGACACCTAGAGCTTTCTTTTGAAGGTATATAATCACCACTGGCAGTTTTAGATTTTTTACTATACAATGAAAAAAGTACCGTAAATTAAAAAAAAAAAATGTTTTCCCTACGTCACGTTAAAAAAACTATTGTATTCTTACCCATATTTTTGGTAAAATATAAAAGTTGGGGTCACGTCGTGTAAATAGACACCAAACATGCCAAGCCTTAAAATTGCACGCACCCGCAAAATCGCAAAAAACGACCACACCGAAAACTATTGCGCTCATTGTGCAGCGCACGTTACATATCATTCCGAACGTCGGAGCATGAACAATAATTTTAGGGCCATCAATCACTGAGAACACTAAACGGATGAGCAGTAAAAGCTTTTAAAGCGTCGCCTATGGTCAATTTTGAGTGTGGAAGTTTTTGTGATTTCATGGGTGTGTGCAATTGTAAGTGCAGCGCTGAATACTGAAAATGGCCTGGACAGGAAGGGGGTCTAAACACCTGGTCTTCAAGTGGTTAAGATAATAACATAATACATATATTATTTTTAAGACAAAAGAAGGCTTTCTTTTGGTTATATTGTCTTGCAAAAAATATTTTACTTTTTATCCTATCCCTAAATAAATAAACCTAACAAAACATTTTTTTTAACTTTGATTAGTGAGTTTAAAAAAAAGAGATGTTACTGTACATAAAAAGTATACATTTTATTCTATCATTTGTCTTGTTTAGGGTGACACTAAAATTAACATTCTGGTACAAAGCATGGGAAAGTTATTTGCAAAAAAAATAAATACTTTTTTAACTTTGCTTTTTTTTTATTGCAACATGAACAAAACAAAACAAAAAAGAATTATTAATGGTTACAAAAATAGAAATAAACCAAAACAGGAGGAAAAAGGAGGTCTATAGTGGGTTAGGATAATCTAAGTGGTAATAAATGGTGTATTAGGAATACATTTTATTTAATTTATATTTTTTTTTTTTCTCCAAGCTTGCTCCTGTGATGGACTACAATCTCACGTTTAGTGTACTAATTTGCATTGAAGTTATAGTCTTATCACGGGTGTGAGCTTGGAGCGTTGGCTACTTTACAACACACACAGGGACCATGGGGAACAAAAGTAGCCACTCTCCAGAAGGAAGGACAGTGTTGGCCCCAATTCAGAGATGATTTGAGGATCTACAGCCGAGTGATACACAATTAAGCAACATTTTAAATCTTAAAAATGCATTCAAGTACTTAATTCCTTTGTTTAGTGTCACTTTAACTAAATACAAAAGGAACAATAATATTTCCTTGTACATGTGTCGCACCTTAGCAGTGTTTTTAATCGCTGCCAGAAGGTCCCTTTTTTTTGTCCGTAGTATGTGTCAGTGAGGGAGAAGGAAAGGACTTGGTTGACACACCCTGTGTACAGCAATTAAGTTTTTTTTTGGACATTTGTAGCAAGTCCAGTGTCCTCAACTGGTTATTATAATAACATAGGCCTTGTTCACACCAAGCGCCGAGCAGGTGCAGAGCAGATCAGTTGCAGACCGGATCAAAACTGCGTCCAATGTATTCCAATGGTATTTTTTGCTCCAATTCACATCGCAGCGTGCAGTTCCAGAGCAGATCCAGAGCAGGTGAAAAGACTGCAGCAGGCCCTATTACCTGCTCCTGGATCTGCTCTGGAATGCATGAAAAATGCCTGGAACGCACAAAAGCCCATTTTAAACTTAATGTTTTTTTTTCTTTTTTACCAAAAAGAGCCCAAAACGCGTCAAAAACGCGTCTAAAAGACTAGCGTGCGTGTGCAGAAACCTGACCGGATCTGCTCTGCATTTGGTGTGAACAAGGCCTAAGGGTTATTATATTTTGCAGAAGCAGTTAAATGTTTTGGCACCATATTGAAAATGGACACACTGTGCTTGCAACAGTAATGTGTTTTGTTCAGTAAATTGGGATCACATTGCACATAATTGAATTGTTTCTTCTTTTTACAATGTCATATTATTAGCTGTAGTTTTCACAGATAAACTGTTTTCTTTCTTATCCTTTCCCTCATTAAATCATGATCAGTATAAAGCAGCATGACACCCAAATTACTGTACATGACTTGCTTGCTATTTTGCACTCCACTCTGGTAATTTCCCAAGAGCTGCAGGCATTCAGCTTGCACCTTTCCCCGAGTGACATGCGGCACATGTGTTCTTTGTAAGTGTTCTCTGAGCAGGTGTTCGGACACATTTTGGCTCGTTTAAAATGAACATTGATTGAAGTTTTTATAGAGATGCTCAGGTAAGACAATTGAAGAAATCCTTCAATTACGAAACATTACCTGGGATTTTTGCTGCCAGGCACTTGTTCTGCTTTTATATACCCTGCTTTTAATTTATTTACATTTTGTTAATTTATACCCTTGAGTATGAAAAATCTTTAGATTAACTTATTTGACCTGATAATGAAAGCTTTGTGTTGGAGCATTACTTCCCTTGATAAAAGCTACATGTTGACACTTGTCTGGATAAAATCTTTGACATTTGGCGTGGAGTTTGAGATGATGTTGTATCACTTGGCTTCCTTCTCGTAGCTCTATGTCTACAACTGTCCTCAAACAAGAGGTCATTGTTATAGTATGTTGAAATATGTAACATTTTTCAGCTCATAGTTTCTAAGGAAATACTGGAATTTTATTCTTGGATGGTGTCACTGGCTAATATTTGTTTCCTTACACCACATTTTTACTCTATCCCCTTCCATCCAGCATTGGTGGAAGTGAGAACTGTGGCTTCAATGGGGAGGATGTTACCTGACCTCGCCTTTCAAAATAAGTCAGGTTGAATGTGCTTCTGGTGAGACAACCAGTGGTTGTGCTGCCTGGGCAAGAGTGCCTGGATCACAAGAGTGACTGCACAGAATTGCAAATCATATTGGCAGGTAGAATAGTTCCTGTAATTGTTGACCTATTAAGTTTCAAAACAGATTAAATCTTGTTTATTTAAATTTGTCATCTGAGCAAGAGCTGTATTGGCTTTGAAGAGAAAATAACAAGGGTAGGGTGTCAGCAGAGCCGTGACTGATTAAATGGCTGTTTATTTATCTTGTCCTGTGCTGTCAATCCTTCCATCCCCATCTTTATTTTGTTTAGCAAGTTTTTCCACTCCAGTAAGAGTGGAATTGGGGTACCTAGTGTGTCTGGTAGTTGTCGGGGCATGTTATGTTCTGCTGTTGACGGTGAAAATGGATCTTGGAAAGAGAGCAATCTGGTGTTTCTCTGACCACCTGAGAGAGACCTTTTACATAAGCCTTGAAGACCTTGACTTAGAAGGGTCTGGTCAGTAGAAATGTGCAGGTGGTAGCCTCTTTCTTAAGCTGGCCATACACCTTACAACCATCGCACGACTTTTGTTGTGTGATGGCTGTAAGGTCATTAAAATTCCGTATGACTTGCCCATCTTGGACAGGCAGATCGTACTTGCGATTATCGCAAGCCCTCCCCGCTGAGGGGAGGGCTTGGCGATGATTGCAGTGCTGAGCGGGCAGTGTGCGCTTGAGCACACCAGCCCGTGCGGCTTTTGTCTTCTGAGCACGCTACCAACCAGCGGAAAATCGTCCGGTTTTCCAGCGCGCTAGGAAGACGAAAGTGGTGCGACCGTACAGTAGATGCGGTCGCATGCTGCCCATACACCTGCCAATTATCGTAGGTAATCGGCATGTCTCACTGGCATATTACAAGTCTCATTTTATCTTTCTTCTATTTACCTCTTTCTAGATGAGGCACAAGTATATCACTTGTATTTATTGCCCAGCATTGTAATTTACAAAAAAAAATATTCCAGCTTTAATGAACCAAAGCAAAGCAGCATGTGATGCTGATTGATGAGAACAATGCGCATACAGATCAGTTTACTGATATGTTCATCAATCATGTCCATACCTATATACTTTTAGGAGGGTCAAGAATATATTTAATTGTGGACATATCTGGCCTAATTCTTTTAGTAAAGACAGTAGTTATAATTGGATCTTACTGGAAACTTCTACTCTGAGACAAATATTGGAGGCTGCCAACGCTGACCTCCATCTGAAAATGCTAGTTGCCCGACTGTCATGTTGATTTGTTGGCTTTTGTGCTCTGAACAAGTATTAAGATCAGGAGGTCTGATTTCAGTCCCACTTCAGTGGTTTTAGTTCTGTGACTTTAAAAAAAAAAATGTTTTGGATAAGGTGGGAAACCCTCTATCTAGATTTTATTGTTGTCTGTGTCCCCATTGGGGAAATTCGCCTCCTATTTGTACTGGTGACCATAGTCACCAAGAAAGAAAATGATTGGAAATCCAAAATGTTAACGTTTTCAAAACAAAAAGTGAGGGGACATTTTCTAATGGGGACTCCTATTGCAGGGACAATTGTCTCAGAGGGGAAGTCCCTTCACTTTGGGAGATTATTTTTAACCTCCTGTTGTGTCTCTGGGACAGGAAGTGAAAGGAAATGTCCCCAATGGTATACAGACAGCAAGAAGTGCAGGCACCTTCTGCACATTTCTAGTCAAGTTTCTAGAATCTGATGTGAGCATAAGTACTTCATATGTTGCAGTGGTACAAGCGTATGTTGTGTGACAGGTCTTGTGAATTGAACCATTTATGGGGACGCCTTGAATCTGTATGAAAAGTGAGGTGGTAAGGATTCAAACTCTTTTCATTAAGGAACCATCTTTGCTTGCTGTATCACTAATCAGGTTTTAGGTTCAAGGCAGGTTTCAGGCTGGTTTCTGGCAGTAATAAACATCCTAAACTGACACTTTGATGCATCAGACTTTCTATATGTGAGAGACATCCTGCAGTGGATATATTTGGGAATAACATTTCTGCACTAGAGAGCTATTGTAAGGCTGCCCATACACCTTGCGATCATCGGACAAAACTTTTCATCCGATGATCGAACTGTCGCACCATTTTGTATGGCGGCCCCATCCTGCCCCGATTATCGCCAGGTTGGATCAGCAGTATTTAAAAGAAAGCACCTGGACGAATTGTGGTAATAGACTGCGCGTATTTTCGTCTGTGCATTTGCAGTGTAAATCGTACGAATTTTGACGTACGGAAACGCCACCAACCTTAAGAAAATCGTACGATCGACCAAAGTTTTCTAACCTGCTGGTTAGTCTAAGTCGATCGATTGTACAGTATTTGCGGTTGTACGCTGCCCATCAACCTTACGAATATCGGACGAAAACGCGATTGCATAGCAAAATCGGCCAATATTCGTAAGGTGTATGGGCACCTTTTTAGAGGTGGCTCTCGGTGCACTGGGGTTCTACAGTAGGGTCTGGATGAAAACTGAATCCATGAGCAGGTACTGTAGGCTGTACTATTTGAAAGCATCTTAAGTCTTAAAGTAAAACTCTAGGCAAATAGATAAATACACTGTTAAAGGTAATTCCCTTAATTCTGTTTTATTTAGTCTTTTGGTTCACACTGCACTGTCAGGGAGCTTGTCCTCTTGCTTCCTGGTTTATCTGTACTGCTCCTGGGTAGCCTTCATACTCATTGATCAGAGGAAATGATGTTTATTCATTGTCCAATGAGCAGGTTGACGGATGATCTTGAGACTGCGTGCTGACCAAAGAAATAAGTGTGTCACATGGCAGCAGTGTGTGAATCACTAGACCTGGCTGAACAGAAATACAAATCCTTTGGTAGGTCAAACACTTCAGGCATACGTATATAAACTGTTTATGTAGTTGTTTGCTTGGAGTTCACTTCAGTTTCAATCTTGGCTGGAGCAGACCTTTAGCCCACATTCAACAGAGCATTTAAATGGCCGCTAGGCAGGTGTGATTTTTAGTATGGACCTTGTTTTGTGTGTCACGGAAGAATAACTTTACTGTGGCTTTATGATAGTTGTATAGGATTTAAGATTTGGAAGTGTTAATCCCTTGGCATTTTATGTGCATATCTTGAAGCTAGCTGTATTTTGTCAGTTAAGTGAAACCTGAGTTTATATAGAAACCATATTCATGAGGGAAAAGGGAGAATGGGAAGCAATGGCAAAAGACACTTCAGGAAAAGGGTGAAGATGTGTAACAAAATATCCACAAACGCAGATATAATAATATCACAAAGCCCCTAAAAGTAAAGTAAAAAATAAAAATATTTAATAAAAATGAATAAATAAAAATAAATAAAAAGTTTATAAAAAATAGAAAAAAAATATTTGAAAAAGCTACAAGCACTATTTTGATCGCACCACACAGGATCGGACCGCAGGAACAATGTGCCTTGTGATCCCGTGCGCGGATCGCAATGCGGCCGGAGGGCGTGTCTACGGCGCCATTCACTTGAATGGCCCGCCAAGCCCCACTAAAAAGTGAGCCGGCCACAATGCGAGGCAGTGCGTTCTGGCCAAAATTGGGCCGGAACGCTGCATCTAGTGTGACTGAGCCCTTAGTGTTGCATACATTCCTCCACCAGATAGACAACTGTTATTGCAGTGGGAATTAAACCTGCTGTTGTCAATGTTACAAAAACTGCCTTTCATTGCTAACCCTCCTAGAAAGTGGTGTTCCTGGTACCATTGGGATTTCCACCATCAAGCATCAGTTTCCTAGGTTTGCAAGGCAGAGCCACTTGATTGTCAGTTTACATGTTCACCAAGTTTTTTCCCAGATGAATGCAAAGATGTGGGTTTGGAGTTTCCTGAGTACAAGGGCTGGGACTGCTACTGGCAGGACTCTAAATAGATACAAGATCTTGGGCAAGAGAGTCATCTTGACCGCTGCAACTCTACCTAGCCAGGATAAGTGGTATTGGGACCACGTTTTTAACATGGCCGACAATTTCGCTAGCATGTCCTGGAAGTGATGGTCTGTCTTATGGTACTCACCCAGCCTAGATGTAGGGCGAGCTGTAGATGTCATCTTTTTCACCATCGTTCCGCCCGATTCAGGGTTAGACATCCGGACCAAAGAGGAGAAAGAGAAGAGGGAAAAGGAGGGGAGACAAAGGGGGAAGGAGGTCACGAGACAAAACACAGAAGACAACACAACACACACAAGAACAGTTTGTGGGTAAAAACCACGACATGCTCGGAACATTGGGTGGAAGAAAACAAAACGCCTCATTCCACTCAAGGTATCCAAGGTGTGGGGAGTGCAGTGACGCACTCACCCAGGCAAAGTTATAAATGGAACTTTGTGGATCGGAAATCCACCCGGACCCTTAACTCTTCAACGGGACAATAAATCCGGAACTTAAAAGGGCTGTCTGAGATCTTTTGCGGGACCTGTCTCCCTCATGTATGTCTAATTCCCCTTCATCCATGTCACTACTGGTCACTGAGGCTGTACGGGTTACCTCATGAGAACGAGCCGCGGGCGCCATCTTGGCTGCAGCTCTAGCCATCGCTTCTGTGATGGGCTGCTGTTTCCCCTTCTGTGAGGACTTGGGGGTCGAGGACGACATGGTCCGGTGCAGGAAGGATTCCGGTTGTCGGCTGGGGCAAAGTGGCGGGTGTGGAGGGTGAATCTCCGGGCTATGGACGGGATTGCCTGGGTGAGTTGCGGAGCCGTCTCAGAAGGCTACCTTCGTCATCAGCCGCGCGCATGCGCCCCCCGTTCACCAAGTTTTATAAGTTGGATGTGGCAGAATCAACTGATGCCAGTTTTGGGTGTAAAGGTCTTGCAATGGATACAGCATAGTCAAACATCCAACTGCATAATCTTTACACCCAAAACTGGCATTAGCTGGGGGGCTGCCCTCCGGGCTGTCTTTTGTGTTTAACTAGACCTAGTGTCCTACTCCTTGAATGCAGAAAAAAGGAAAATCTCCTTTAGTTAGCTTAATCTGCTGTAATTTGTACTTCAGTTCCAAACACACATGTACGTCGAATATCATGGCATTAAGGCAAATTCTTTTTTGGCTCTGACCCACTTAATGTTAACTGCATATATAAGTTTGCTCTGTTTTTTGTTTGCAGCTGCTCAGTTCATATATTCTAAGCGTAACAGACACTCAAGCTTTACTGGGCCTTTGGAAGAGGAGGCGGAGTGTGAAGATGAAGAACTGGAAAAATCAAGGGCTTCAAATATTGCTTTGAGTTCGGTTGATCAAGGTAACATTATTACTAAGGCTTTGTTTTATATATGTGAGGCTTGTTTTCTAGAACCTGTTCTACATATTTGAAAATAGGGGATTCGGCAACAACTTCCATACTTGATGCGATCAGCATATTGCAAACCCCAGGACAGTCAGTTATCACCACAAATTATGTTTACTTGCTGACGATCTCATCCTGCTGACAAACTCATCCTTTTTATGATAAATCGCACCATCTGTCCGTCAAATTTGTACATCTTTTCACAGCAAATTGCCTTAATTTCTGGACTCCATGTAAACACCTTCATATTTCCCTTTTGCCGCAACCTACATGACATGTAAAATTAAAAATATATATAAAAAACAACTTTAGCTTCTGCTCAAACAATTTACTATACTTACAGATCAATTTAACAGTCTCCTATGACTCTCTTCCAAGCCAGCTACCTAGCTCTTTTCCTTTACATACAAAGCCTTCTTACAGAGTAAAACACAACCTCATTTCATGGTTTAAACAGATAGCAGTGGTTACAATATCCATCCTCCCCAAATTTGTTAATTTTTTTTGTACACTACCTGTCAATATTCTACCACATACTCCCTATTATAAACACATTTTCTCACTTTCATCTGGGGCTCACCTAAGCTCAGGGTAGCCCAACAAATACTCTACCACAGCATACTTAAGGTTTAGGAGACCTACATCTAGCAAGCTATTTTAACGCTGTTCAAATTCCTTAAAGGACATTACATTAAACTTTACATTACATTAGCCTTGTGGCTTCGCCTGGAAGCCTATCTATGTCCTCTATTATTGTACCATATTTTGTGCCCTCTCGCCAGCACTGAGAAAGAACCACCATAGTCTCATTACTATTTACTGTTTGAAAATTTGGTAAACCTTTCCCCCTTTTTTTTTATTTTTTATCCTCCCTCACAATTTCCTCCTTTCCCTCAATTCTCATGTTCCTTACCATGTACTTTTATTCTCCCTCCGTGCTCAGCCCTTAACACCCCCACCCCCCTTCCCAATCCCATTCCCCCTTTTTCTTCCTTTTATCCCCAATTAAAGTGATAAAGGACAGAGGATGGGGTGGTGAAACAGTACAACGGCCATTATTGTGTATTGGCAGAGAAGAAGAGTGAATAGGAGTAGGATGCAGTAGGACATAAATATAAAAGGTAACTACAGAGGGATTGTGCAGCAGCCATCTGACAGCGTGAGGGTCTGAAGAAATCACTGAAAGAGCAGTAAAAGGGGGAGTTATAGCTGAACTAGAAGGTCATCAGAAAGTGTTCTTGTAATGAACCAATAAGTCAGTGCAAAACTTTGTGTCTGGTTGTTTTTGTTGTTTTTGTTTGGTCAAGGGCGATAACATATATCAATAAACGATTCCCATACCTCAAAAATGTTTTATGTCTGTGTTTCCTTCTATAAGGTCATCTTACTGCAGTACATTTAAAAGATAAACATTAATTGATGCAGAAAAAAAGAGTGGTGGTGGTTTAACATTTGTGAAAGTTTACTTATTTTGCTGCCAAGGATCTGATGGATAACCGCTTTTTACTGTCCATAGTGATTTTAGCACCCTGTAAATCGAGTGTACCAAAAATTGCACCTTCAAGATTTATAGGAAGGTAATTCACCAGATGTTCTGTGGCATATTGGGTAGTAACTCTCCAGAAATGTTTAAAATTTGGACAATCCCAGAAAGCATGGAATAAATTTGCATAGCTGTGGCCACATTCAAAACATTTAGGTGATTGACTTAGTACTAAAGGTTAAGACCTGTGTGGATGTACTGTTTATGCTCTCTGTGTACATGATGTTTAGCATTCTTTCCTTGTAGGTTGATACAGTAATGGAACGTTACGCTGTGCTGAGGGAGTCGGGAATATCTGTTGTAGATTTTGTTGGGAAACACTGAGTCATTTTTTAGTGTTTTTATAGTCTAAATGCATTCTGTAGCAAGAATACATACACAGTATGGCTCATTTAGGTGAATTGGGTTCTGGTTAAATTTGATCAAGAGGATTTAACCACTTCAAGACCAGGTGTTTAGACCCCCTTCCTGGCCAGGCCATTTTTCAGTGTTCAGCGCTGCGGTACTTTGACGTTTATTCCGTCATGCAACACTGTACTGAAATTAATTTTATACAATTTTTTTGGGTACAGATAGAGCTTTATTTTGGTGGTATTTATTCACCACTGGGGTTTTATTTTTTACTGTAATAAGGAAAAATTATTGAAATTTTTTTAAAAAAAGTAATTTTTTTCATTATAGTAGGAAACAATGATTATTACCCATATTTTGGTAAAATATATAAAAGACGGGGTCACGTCGGGTAAATAGACACCAAACATGTCAAGCTTTAAAATTGCACGCACCCGCGAAATCGCAAAAAACTACCATACCCAAAATTGACCATAGTCGACGCTTTAAAAGCTTTTACAGCTCATCAGTTTAGTGTTATCAGTGATTGATGGCCCTAGAACTATTGCTCTCATTCCGACGTTCGTGACGATATGTAACATGTGCGGTGTAATGGCGAAATCGTCGTCTTCACACGTATGCGCACCCGATGCCTGTTTGCATGCGTGTATGTATGGGTGGGCACTTTAAAAAAATAAATAAAACAAATGTAATTCTTTTTTATTTGTAACTTTACATTTTTGGGGGGGAAACTTAAATGTTTTTTTCCCCTATTTCTTTTCCACTTAACTTCATTGCTATCACATAGGGGGCTAAGAAAACCCCCTTATGTGATCACAAAATATGTGACAGGTCCTCTTTATGGAGACATCAGGGGTCTCCAAGACCCCTAATGTCACCTAGGACCCCGCAGAAGAAGCTGATGAAACAGAGCTCTGCTTCATCAGATTCTCTCCAGCATCTGAAGCTGGAGAGTGACACAAGAATGCGGAAGTGATGTAATATACATTACTTCCGCATTCTGACAGTGGAGAGTGGACTGGAGGGAGGCCGTGTACCGACCTCCCTCTGATCCGCTGTGACAGAGGCAGTATGCTGGTCCCGGGCTCGCACCGGCCCCCTCAGATCTAGAGAGCTCCTGGCCGGCCGTTTTTTTACAACGGCCGGCCGGGAAGTGGTTAACTAATCGGTTGGTTATAGGGTTTTGAAGATGCCGGAGACCTAAGAGCACAATAAAATGTAAAGCATTCAGAGTTTAAAATTGTATAGGCTTCTCATGCAGCTTTGAATGTGTGATCATTGGTGGAGGTATTTGAGAGGAATTTCACATCCGTGAGCCATTGATTTTGCCAGTCCTTAGATACTTTGTTTCTAAAGGCATAGTGAAAGCCAGTGTTTCTTCTGAATTCTTCAAGTAGTCCAGCATGAGCATAGAAAAGTGGGTAGAAGATCTTTATTCATATGTATTATACAGTATAGTAGATTCAAGTCCAGTGTATTATTTTGGTCTAGATGAGAGTGTGCATAGTAATTGGTACTATTAATGCAGTCACAAAGGTATCTGGCAATTGCTGCCAAGTTTTTGAGTTCCAGGTAAGGGAAGTTAAGGTCTCCATCTCTTGTTGGTTATTGCAATATGGGGAGACTAATTGTGGCTTGTCTTTAGGAGTGTGTCTATGGGAATGTTTGACCATTCTTCCAGAAGCACACATTCATCGGATTGCCAGACAGAGAAGCGTGATTCGTCATTCCAGAGAACACGTCTCCACTTCTCTAGAGTCCAGTGTCGTTGTGCTTTACACCACTGCATCCAACACTTTGCATTGCACTTGTTGATGTAAGGCTTGGATGCAGCTACTCGGCCATGGAAACCCATTCTATGAAGCTCTCTACGCACTGTTTGTTGTGCCAATTTGAAGGCGACACAAAGTTTGGAGGTCTGTAGCTATTGACTCTGCAGACAGTTGGCGACTTCTGCGCACTGTGCGCTTCAGCATGCTCTGACATTTTACATGGCCTACCACTTTGTGGCTGAGTTGCTGTTGTTCCCAGTTGCTTCCACTTTGTTATAATACCACTAACAGGTGACCGTGGAATTTAGTAGCAAGGAAATTTCACGGATGGACTTGTTGCACAGATGGCAACCTATCACAGTACCACGCTTGAATTTACTGAGCTCCAGAGAGCGACCCATTCTTTCACAAATGTTTGTAGAAGGGGTCTGCATGCCTAGGTGCTTGATGTTATACACCTGTAGTCATGGAGGTGATTGGAAAACCTGAATCCAATGATTTGGAGGGGTGTCCCAATACGTTTTGCAATATAGTGTATGTTCAAGCTTTTAGAGTTAAAGGGATTCCGGCTATTTAGAGCAATGGAGACTTCTGGTGGTGGAGCCACAGCAAATGGAAACATTTCAGCAGGGCTCTGTGTAACCCAGCTCAGATTCAGGTACGATGTGTTTATCCACTTGGTTCAAGCACCTGGGTGGTGGAGTTTGTGTAAAGTGAAGATTCTGTATTGTATGTAGGCACCTTTTTAACTTATAAAACTCAGATTACTTGTTACCATGATTTTCAGTTATACAGTTTAATAAAATACAAAATGTGAACATTAACACAACGGTTTCTATACTTTCCTGTAAATATTGAGAGAAACCACTAAAATGTGTTTTTTTTTTTTTTCTTTTTTCTCCCATTTTACATATCCTTGGGTTTTGTATAAAATATGTTATTTTTGTATGTTTTAGCTCGTTTATACTCATCCCTGGAGCACATGAGAGAAGTCCTTGGAGAGTCTGTTTCAGAGCAAGTTATGATTGATGCGGTATTGAAATGTCAGTTCGATGCCACCAAGGCCCTCGATCTTTTGTTCAAACAGGACTGCAACACAAGCGCCAAGCCTTTGAGCCAAGACTTGCCCTCTACTGGGATACCAGCAAAAGGTAGTTTTTCTTTTTTTTTTTTTTTCAATTAAGAGATCACTAGATCAGGCCTGTACAAAATCTCACCCAGTAGTAGAAGCCAAATTTAAAAACCTAAGAGTCAGCACTATGCAATTTGCATATGATTATAAAGGTAGCTGAAATATACATATTTAAGCAACAGTTAAAGTTAAAACAGGAACACAATACATCACTTACATGGGGCACACCGGTGTGTGATGATGTGGGGGGCACAAGAATTGATGTGGGGGTCAGTGTAATGATATCTAGGAGGGCACAGGGCATATGTGATGATATAAAGAGGGGCTCAGGGGGATGTGAAGATGAGAGGGCGAAATAATAGGTATGTTCAAAATAGTGCTCTGGATAATAATCCTTGTTCAGCCACTAAATTCTCCCAGCTTCCACTATGAATATTTTTTTGAGGGTTTTAAGAAATATTTAGGCTTAAATTGTGCATTTTTGCTTGTGTGCAA
Organism: Nanorana parkeri; assembly: GCF_000935625.1. Classification (NCBI taxonomy): domain Eukaryota; kingdom Metazoa; phylum Chordata; class Amphibia; order Anura; family Dicroglossidae; genus Nanorana; species Nanorana parkeri. The sequence continues at coordinate 232,643 of NW_017306527.1, read as the reverse complement.
ACATGAAGTGCTCCATAACGCCCTCTGGCTCTAAGTCTAACTTAATCCTTAATCATTCACTAATCACCTGAACCCTCTGGCTCATTTTTATGGGCTGATACTAGCCTTGGCACACATGCAAGTTTTAACTGTGTGGCACCGAAATTGAGGCACCCTAAATTGTATTTGCAGGTTTAAGGCTTATACATGCACATAAATAGCTTTAGTTTAGGGTGACAAACCTGTTTCTTCTTTGGCAGAGTATATGATACTAATAAAGTAACATGCTGCTAGAGATGGTTGGTAATTGTCACTTTTTAAGCAACTGTCATTTACATTACATAATGTTGATATTGGTGCTCCCCAGGCTTTTGAGCTGCTGGTGAGCTCTACATGGTATCTGAACATGTTTGCTGATTCTGTATGTCTTCTATGCCTGGACACAGTTTAGGACAATTAGAATAAACATAAGATTCACTTTAGAGCAGTTAAATTGGATGTAAATGCAAACTTATTTTATTTAAGTTTTGAATAGAGTGGGGGAAGGATTAGGTTAACTTTCAATGAAAACAATTATTTTTTGTTTTTTCTTTCTGTGCCCCTGCTTGGGGCATTCACCCCTCTATTTGCCCTGGTTGACCATTGTCACAAAAACAGAAAGTGAGTGGAAATGTACATTTTAAGGTTGTCACCAGAGCAACAAATGAGGGGAAATCATCCAATGGAGACAAATGTTTTGGTGATATCTGTCAAAGATGGGTATTCCCCTCACTTTGGTGAGATTCCTTTCTTCTCCAGTTGTGTCTTCAGGGCAGGAAATGAAAGGAAATCTCTAATGATGCACAAATCACAAAAAAAAAAACAACAGATTGAGTTCGAACCCTCCTGTAGTCTTAAACTGAATGTTTAGTCTCTGCATAATCACTGAACCACTGTATGTAGTAATGTATTAATGACAGGTTAGGTTCAAAGCTTAAATCCACAAATGCCTCGTATAATTTTGAAGTCTTGTTTTAGATTAAATGCATCACAAGTTTTGTTGTGATATTTAGCAAATAAATGCCTTTTTGTTTTCTTTTTCCTTTGTCTTCTATGTGCTGTTGAATTTGTGCCTGGACCCTTTGTTTTGACCTTTTTTTTATCATGAAAAATGTTGGCCATCGTAAGGTAAGAAGCCATATATTCTTCTAACTACAGCTTATCTAATGACCAAGTTTTATGTTATCCTGCCCAGCACAATTCACAATATACTGAGAGTTCAGAGTCCAACAATTTTGCCACAGTGAGAAAACAATCAGAAACTATCCTAGACCCGACAGGCAATGGAAAGCAAAGTCTACCTTCTGGCTTTCCTCTTTGTCTGTCTTTATCTGCCCTGATAAATGAAAGTTCACATTCAAAACTTAGTAGTTCAAAACCTGCTGCTTTGTCTGAAATGAGTCTGTCTGATTTACTTTCACATCCATACAACTCAGAGGGCTCAGGTCTGGCAGCAACTAAAGCTCTCGAAATATCCACATCCTATAAAGATACAGTTGAGATTCCAAATTTAAAGGAATTACAGTTAGACCATTTAAAAAGTGGACCTGTAAAGGCATCAGATCATACAGATCCTGTTAACTGTGAATCTATGGACAGTTTCCAAGCATCTTTTGTTCCAAAACGCCTTCCACCAGAAAATCATGTCTTAAACGAACAGATGAATTTATTTGGCAGTCTAAGTTCAGTTTTACATTCTGAGGATAGCATGTCTTCTGATGGAGAAAATTTGTCTGTTCCTAAATTTGGAAGTCCATCACTGGCAGATCTGATCCTGGAGCATAAAGAGAGAAATGTTCTTCAAGACCTTTGTATTGAAACTCCGCAGAAAAATGCTGGTGTAGAATTGCAGGCTAGCTCTCTGTTACCTTTCTCTCAGTTGTCAGGTCTGTGTAATACATTAAGTGATGTCCCATCATTGACAACATCCTTGTCATCGCTAGCTGTTACTCAGCCAACTGCTGTTGCGGGGCCACAGATTTCTCTGTCTGATCTAATTGCAGACGTTGACAAACCTGTTCTTGATGTCCTTAATGTGTTTCCTTTGCCTTTGGCTGAAACAGATACAAATATCGATCTCCGCTCTCTCATTAGTAAACCTGTTGACACTTATCCTCATAGTGTTAATGCAAAGTCAGTATCTTCAAAACCTCTAGAATCAAAACATTCAACATTCAGATATCCTTACACCCAAAAAGTGTGTAAGAATTGTAAAAAACCTACCCCTCGGGTAAAGACTTTAAAAGCCAGACCTTCTGCATTTGCTTTAAGTTTATGTTTTACATACATTCCAAAACCATGCAGGAACACTGTCTTAATGCTTCATCAGGACCATGAATGCAATTCATCAGCAGTAATTGGTGACATGGGTCACCCAGCACTGATCCCTTTTGATTTTCAAACCCCTTCCCCTGATGACATTGTGAAAGAGAGCCAAAAAAAGGCTTTTGCGAGATAAAGCAAGCAATTTTTTTTCCAAGCTGTTGTTTTTTTTTTGTTTTTTTTTACTTCACTGTTGCTATACATTTTTACCTTTGGGAGTTTGTGATTTTATATACAGTTTTCCTAAAAGGAGGGATATATCTACTCTACATTTTACAAAGTATTTTTATTTTTGTATTTCATCATTTTTCAGCAGGGATTTTTAAGTGCTGCTTTTAGATATTCAATCTGTATAGGTTTGCTGGATCATTAGGTGCTTCATGGTATTTTGGACACAACTCATAAAAGAGAGGGATATGCGCTGACTGAACTCTGCTACACAAGCATATTTTTCCCCAGACTTTCTTCATAAATGATCTCAGCTCTTGTTAAACCAGCAGTTTTACTGATGAAGAATTTTGTGAACATATGCTTGTCTTCTAATTTCATTATTGATATTTACTTTTTACTGAATGGTCGTGTTTGTTTGAAATAAAATCTTTTTAATTCAAGAGCACATTAATAGCATTTTAACAAATTGCCCTCCTAAGTACCGTCTTTAATAGAGGTTGCTTGAATGATAAAATACTTTGACCTAACCTTTTTTTTCTTTTCTTTGGGCAATAGAACTGTTTTGATTTAGTGTAGATTTATTTTTCAAATGACTTTCTCTTTTCAAAGATTTAGCCATTAGTAATGCAAGTTAAAGCTGAACTCCAAGCAAATGGCATAACACACATGCAAAATACTTTATGTGAACTTCCTTACTTGCCAAAGTTGCTGTATTTCTGTTTATCCAGGTCTGAGATTTACACAGAGCAGTCAGCTTAGTGACCTGACATTTACCTGCTGCAGCTAAGGTACACAGCAAGGTCAGTTTCTTTTCACCAGCCTGTGGTTTGACAATGAAGGAGCAGCTCAAAATTGATGAGGTTATCTCTTTGCTCTTTCTTCCTACCTCCACATTCCTTGTTGGCACATATGCATTTAGCTTACCTTAACTGGCTCTTAGGCTCCATTCACACAGTTAGTGTTTTTGCATATATGAGCGCGTTTTGTCCAGCATTTCATCTAACGTGTTTAGCATGTTTTTGGCAAATTTTTGCACGCTTTAGTTGCACGAGCATTAAAACGCCGTTTTTGCAAGGAGATTGAAATACATTACGATGAATGGATAAAACGTGAGCAAAAACGCACATCAAGCGTTTCCATTGAAGTCTATGGGGCCAAACGCACTGTAATCTGCCAAAAAAAGCTCATGTATTTTTTTGCAGCGTTTGGCATTATACAGCTTATGACAAAACTCTCAGCTGTCATCAGGGGCCCATTGAAATTAATGGGATTTTTGTGTTGAGATTAGGTGGGAACAGGGACTTAATGCCGTACCTTCCTCTCGCAGTCTTAGTACTGCTATACAAAGGAAAACATGAGGTTGAAAACATGTCAAAGTCAGATATCCTTACTAGTTGCGTTTAAAATAAATTTTTGTTAAATACATAACCACATTATTTTGTGTTTTTTGTATATCTGCCTCGATTTCAGCTTTAATGTATACATTTCTGAACAAAGTGTATATTCTGGATATGCAGTTTAGTAGGATATTTGATGATTTTGACCTACACATAACACGGGTGCATAACATGTACCTCAGGACAGCATCTATGGGGTCTGTATTTAAGTTAGTTTAGAATCAGATGCGCTATTTCAGGATTTTAATGTGAACAAACAAGCATGTGGGGGCCCAAAAACAAAGTTGACTGAGCTACTGCAACACAGGACAAAGGATTAATTGTTTATGTCCCAAGAAGGACATTTGGGCATATAGAGACTTAAGCATCACTGCACCAAAGCTGTTTCTATATTCTTACTGATGAACATGAGAATTCTGCAACATATTTAGACATGATATAATATTGGGGTACTGTGGGATTTAAATTATGCAGATTTAGTTTGGCCTTGCACAAGGTTCTTTTAGTGATCTAGATAAGCATGTTAATTTATAAAAAGAAACAAAAACGGGGGTATAAATGGGTCAGTTACCAACTTCTCACAGCAGATATCTCCCTGCATCTAAAATGTTATATCTGCTTGAATGCTTCTAGTGCTTAACTGTGGTCCTCAAATAATCGAAACTGCCCACGTTATGTCAATTCCTTTTATTTTGGGCAGGTAATTTAATTACTGATCCTTGATAAGAGAACACCAACCATACCAACTGAGGTAAATCCTCCTAAGAACTCCTGAATTAGACCTGACACTTAACTTGAAGCCATTTTGTTTCTGGTTATGGCTTTGTTTCTACTTGCCTTTCCTGATGGATGGATGTTCCTCAAGGCTTTGCTTTCTTGAAGAGCAAAGCAACTAGCAGAATCTTTAACATCTGACACTGTTTAGGATGCATCTGATGCTTTGTCCCGCACTGCTTTGTGGTTCTTACTACTGATTGCTACACTGCTCTAGGGCAGAGTAGGGACATAACAGCTGACAGGTGGAACCACCGTGCACAGTGGGGGCCAGGCCTCTGACACATTCAGAAGTGTGTTGGATGTTGAAAATCCAACCAGTGGCTTTGCTCTGCAATAAAGCAAAGATCTGAGGAACAGATGGCAAGACAGGTAAACAAACCAGTCGTCTTTGCAGATTGTGGGTTTTCAGTAAGATTCTTTTGAAATAGTAACTAAATATAATGTTGGTATACATTTTACTACTGAATAAAACACACAGCTTAGTGAGATTACTAATGAATGAAGGAGTTGCATTCTGTCTGGGAAAACAAAGTACATTTTGTAATTGTTTTTTAAGCCCTTTTGTTTTATAGTTAACATGAAGTAGGAATAAGGAAAAAAAATTGTGAAGCCGACCAAAGAAGTGAAATCATGCAGATTTCTGTACATATTTTATTTGTCTACAGAATGCTATGGGAACTCCATGAGTTTGGGATGCTCTGTATACAAATAGCAGCTTCCATCTCTTCATTCAGAAATTTGGTACAGCCCTTGTGATACCCCCGTCGTTATTTGTTTCAGGGGCTCCCATGGTGTGTGCAGGTGCCTAATTTTCATAGGTTTGGTCATCTTTACATATTTTCTATACTTAAGGTTCCCCTCAAAGCTGACCTAACATTAGATGTAGTTTTCCTTGTTAAATTCATGAACACTGAGCAACTGTATTTGTGCTAAAACTCCAAATTTATCTCACATTGCTCCCTTGACAATGTCTTCATCTGCTTTTATTTTTACCCAGAAGGATGGTATTCAGGCATCATCCAGGGTCAGCATTTGTTTCTGGCCCAAGAAGCTGGCCCATGGATAGAATAATCATCTAAATCCCTGTGGCTGTCTAATAGTCACTATATTCTTGGCTGTGTGTACCCGTTGTCTCTCACAGATCAGCCAGGTGGGTGGGTACTGAAGGAGGGTAGGCTGAGGATTATTGCTTTTTAATACTAAAAGGTATAGTGTTTTTGTATTATAAATGTATACTGTTGCTTTATATTATGACTTTAGGAATTTAATGATGCAGCTTTGTAAATTTATTGATAGGCCCGCTTTAATGTCGTCATGTTTTTAGGCGCAGATGTATATAATGGTATGTGTTGACGATAAATTCATTTAAAGGTAACTATACTTTTAGATTGGTGGAGAGCTAGTCCAGGAGCCAAGGGCCTACATATTTAAACGTATAGTTGATTTTCAGATTTGCATACATTACCTGAACCAGAATGAATGCTCCACATAACTTATGTAGAGTCTTCTCTCAGCTGATGCAGTAGAGAATTTAAAATGTACCTGCACTCATGCTAAAGCTGTAAAAAACAACATTTCCATAAAGTAGCAGCACTTTTGGGTACCTGCTAGGGCTGCAAAAATTAATCGATTCTAATTGATAATGAGAATCGTTGGCAACGATTCTCATCATCGATTAGTTGCTGCCTGCCTATATTGGCAGAGGCAGCGGGGACACAGACCACTGCAGTCGGAACCAGCGTGGACAAAACTGCTGTGACTCTGCAATCCCCTGCTGTCCCCCGTACCTCAGCAGACGCTCCGTCTCTCCTCTATTATGACGAACTTTAATTTAAGACTGTTTTAGAACAATAAAACATTTGTATTTGCTTTCACACAGCTGTTGTGAAACTACAAATCCGATCATGCATCTGCCTCTGGGGTTATTTAACCTATTCATGTTAGCAGGGCAGAACTGTAACTCTATTGCTGCAGTGTACTGGAAGTGTGTGCTATATATCATTCAACGTGGTACACACTTCCAGTACACTGCAGTAATAGAGTTACAATTACCCCCTGCTAACATGAATAGGTTAAATGATCCATAGTACGACTACATGTTATGTAATATGGATCATGATTTAACTTATTCATGTTAGCAGGGGAGAAATTGTAACTCTATTGCTGTAGTGGAGGTGTGTGCTGTAAATATGTACTACATATACAGTACACACTTCCAGTACACTGTAGCAATAGATTTACAGCCAGCCCTGACCCAGCTTCCCTCACTCACATTTCAATACGATCCCTGTTGCCTCACGCGGTGCCTCTTGTAGTCCGCGCTGGGCAGGATCGCTGCATTGCGTCTCGGTGCTCAGCTTGTGCGAGGAGCTTACAATTCTGCCCTGCTAACATGAATAGGTTAAATCATGATCTATAGTACGTAGGGTTGCACAGATACTTTTCGAGTACCAGTGCAGATACTTGGCATTTTCATGAGAACTACCAGGGTTGCAGCTGGGACCGGGCTCTGGCGCTCTACCACTGTCCTGAAATCATTAGTCTGTATTGTTTTAGAAAAACTGTCACATGAAAATAAACAAAAAATTATCAGTACTCGTACTTGTAAGTACTCGGCAAGTACCAGTACTCGTACTCGCAAAACTGGTATCTGTACATCCCTTTATTTATATTTATAAAAACAAAATCGTACATTAAAACAGATGTACAAATCCCAGGAGCTCCATGTGCCCTTTACAGATGACAGCTGCCTCCCTAATTTTTGATTTTTTCTCTAGTGTAGTCTTGGAGCTCAAAAGTATCGATACATGTACTGGTAGCGAGTACTGTACTTGGTATCTGTGCAACCCTAATAGTACATATACAGCACACACCTGCAGTACTCTGCAGTCTGCAGCATTAGAATAACAATTCTCCATTGCTAACATGAATGGATTAAATGATCCATAGTACAACTACAGATTATGTACTATGGATCTTTTAACCTATTCATATTAGCAGGGAAGAATTGTAAATCTATTGCTGCAGTGTACTGGACGTGTGTAATGTACTACATATAGAGTACACTGCAGCAATAGATTTTACAATTATCCTCTGCTAACATGAATGGGTTAAATGATCCCTAGTAGATAATAGTACATAACCTGTATTTGTACTATGGATCATTTAACCTATTCATGTTAGCTGAGGATAATTGTAAATCTATTGCTGCAGCGTATTGGGAATGTGTACTGTATATATGTACTACATATAGAGTATACACTGCAGCAATAGATTTACAATTCTCCCCTGTTAACATGAATGGGTTAAATGATTTGTAGTTCAAGTACATTTTATGTACCATGGATCATTTAGTCCATTCATATTAGGGAATAATTGTAAATCTATTGTCTGTAGTGTATTAGCAGTGTGTACTTTATATGCAGCACATATAGAGTACACTGCTAGTACACTGCAGACAATAGATTTACAATTATCCCCTGCTAATATTAATATGTTCTTAATAGGGCCCCCACCTTGCCCTCACTTACTGCTCACGATGTGCCTCTCTGGTGAGGTTGTAGTCGGTGCTGTGCGGGAGAGCAGCGGCAAGTCAGCGCTGGTCCGGTGGGAGGAGCTCCAGGTGTGGTCCTAATTTAGCTGGGCGGCGACTGTCCAGAGATGCCGCGCGTGTCAGGGTCCTCTGAGCAGTCGCCGGGCAGCTAAATTAGGACCCCCCTGGAGCTCCTCCCACCGGACCAGTGCTGACCCTCCGCTGCTCTCCCGCACTGAAAGCAAAGAAGAGGAAAAAAGAAAAAAATAGTGCAAGCATCGGCGCTATAAATCGGGGCATTTTGACAAGTACTTGTGAAAAATGCCATGTATTGGTCCCGATACCGATGCTAGTATCGGGAACACACACACACACACACACACACACACACACACCATCCCAGTAGGTTTCAATATTGAGTTGGCCCACCCTTTGCAGCTATAACAGCTTCAACTCTGGGAAGGTGTCCACAAGGTTTAGGAGTGTGACTATGGGAATGTTTGACCATTCTTCCAGAAGCGCATTTATGAGGTCAGGCACTAATGTCGGACAAGAAGGCCTGGCTCGCAGTCTCCACTCTAATTCATCTAAAAGGTGTTCTATCTGGTTGAGGTCAGGACTGTGCAGGCCAGTCAAGTTCCTCCAACCCAAACTTGCTCATCCATGTCTTTATGGACCATGCTTTGTGCACTGGTGCACACTCATGTTGGAACAGGAAGGGGCCATCCCCAAACTGTTCCCACGAAGTTGGAAGCATGTAACTGTCCAACATGTCTTGGTATGCTGATGCCTTAAGAGTTACCTTCACTGGAACTAAGGGGCCAAGCCCAACCCCTGAAAAATAACCCCACACCATAATCCCCCCTACACCAAACTTTACACTTGGCACAATGCAGTCAGCCAAGTACTGTTGTCCTGGCAACCGCCAATCCCAAACACGTCCATCGGATTGCCAGACAGAGAAGTGTGATACGTGACTCCAGAGAATACGTCTCCACTTATATCGAGTCCAGTGACGGCGTGCTTTACACAGCTGCATCTGACACTTTGGGGGTGATTTACTAACCTAAACACACGCACGCACCAGGTGCGTGTGATTTTCACACAGCAAAACGTATTTATCAACCGAAAAGTCTCTAAAAGCATATTTCCACTAATGCCATATATGGAAAAATCATGCACATGATGCATATATAATGCTGCTTCACAGTTTAGACAAAAATGGTTAGCTCATGCATTTACATTCCTGCATTCATCAACGCAATCAACACAACATAGAGCTAATTTACACAACATCACCTTGCAATTCATGCTTGGCTTTGCACAACACACCTGCTGGGTGTGTACACACTACAAAGGTGTTTAGATTCCACCCATAGATCATGCTGGGAGGGAACACACTACAGAGGTGTATACATGTTCGTGGTGTGTTTATAAGGTTAGTAAATCAACCCCTTTGCATTGCACTGGGTGATGTAAGGCTTGGATGCAGCTGCTCGGTCATGGAAACCCTTTTCATGAAGCTCTCTATGCACTGTTGTGCTAATCTGAAGGCCACATGAAGTTTGGAGGTCTGTAGCTATTGACTGCAGACAGTTGGCGAATTCTGCGGACTGTGCGCTTCAGAATGCGTTCACCCCGCTCTGTCATTTTCCTTCGTGGCTGAGTTGCTGTTGTTCCCAATTGCTTCCACTTTGTTATAATACCACTAACAGTTGGCCGTAGCCAACTAGTAGCAAGGAAATTTCACGGAACACCTGAATCCAATGATTTGGAGAGTGTCCCAAAACTTTTGGCAAAATAGTGTGTGTGGATAGATAGATAGTAGATAGATATAGATTTCCTATAGATATCTATAGAGAGATCTCTATAGAGATAGATAGATAATATAGGTGGGAAAAGTCATTTTCCGTTTCGGCCTTACAAATTTTGCTGCAGGAGGTGCGTTGCAGTGCTATTCATTTCAATGGATCCCAAATGCACCTCCCATCCGCAGTGTGGTCGCCCCCACTGGAAGGCGTGGTACTGCAATGCCCTGCATTTCAGTGCAGTGCGATTTTTAAAAATGTGCATACCGTTTTAGTCTGAAGTAAACGTTGTCTGCAATGCTGCATTTGTGTATTTTATTTTAAATAAATGACGGTATCCTTTTTTTACATTTTATCCAATTAGTTGATCGAAGCTAATGATTGGCTAACTAATCGATTATGAAAATAATTGTTAGCTGCAGCCCTAGTACCTACATGTAGTTTAGCTTTATGTTTGGCTCAATGAAGGGTGAATTAAAGTTAACTTCAAGAATTGCACGATAGTGCATTCAGGTTTTTCTTCTCCCAGTGTGCTCTAGTACAAAACTAAAGCTACATGCAGCCACCTTTTTAGATGGCAGTTTAGAAGCCTTACTATGAGTAAAGATTTTTGTGTAGTAATCCTGAACTGACGGTGATTCTCTACAGCTTCAAGATAAATGACTGATGAGTGCAACAGAGCTTCAGATTATTGTTACCGATCAGTAGATATGGTCCTCTGGCAATGATCGCTGTTTTATTTATGGCAATTGTACCCTTTTACGTGATATATTTTCATTCTGTCCCCCACATGTGCACTTGTTCATACATTATACAATTTTCCTTTGTAGGTATCCTCTAAAGGATGTGGCTTCTCTCTGTGGTGTTGGCAGTGAGCAGTTCACTTTTTATATACCATCACACCTACTCTGGAAAGTCTGTGACACTCTAGCTTTCATGTGAACATGCATAAACATACTGAGTAGCCTATACGTAACTACAGGTTAAACTATCAACAAAACCTCAACAGATAAATATCTGTATGCTTTGCAGCAGCTTTAGTATTATTTTCCAATCATGTTTACTGTTGTTTTTGTGAATTGAGTTCTGACCTTTTTGTTGCTTTCTATTGTTCGCGTACACATAGGTGAATGCATAACTTTACAATGAGACCAGTGTGACTGCTGTTTGAACTAAAGCAGCAAACAAGAAAAGGTTTAGATTGGAACTCTGACCACTTGATTTTTAACAGATAAATTATATCCCAAACAGTTCAAATCCAATTTTTTAACGCCACTTAGCTTCCAGGCACTTTGTTCTCCAAGCCCTGTTGTGAGCAAGCTCAATATGAATGTGCTGATATGAATTTGATTTGTTTAAATTGACACTGGTGTCGGTGCCAACAAATGGTTGACACCAGTGGCTGAGTAATAATGAATGTCACAGTGTTAATGTCATTTTTTGTTTTCCACTGCTCTAGTATAATCAACATGGTGCTGTGTCCTTTAGTTACATGCCAAACATGTACTTGTAGCATACTTAAAGGAGAAGTATTGGGAATGTACTCTTCCTATTACTTAGAGCTGGGGCTGTCACACGCTGGCTCTATAGATTGAGAACTGAGTGCTCCTGAACTACTGAACGCTCAGGCCACGATCTTCTCCCAGCAAAGTAAAATAACTGTCAGTCACCACTCTTGACAGCTCTCTCTGTTCCTCCAGTGAGTGCTCACTGGAGGAACAGACAGGGGAGGGGTCGGGCACAGCTGGCTCCGGTTCTAGAGAGGCAGAGTCAGCTGCCAATCAGGAAGCTGGGTGGATCCGGAAATATTGACAGGATCCCACTTGGCTGAAGTGCGGCTCTGCGCTGTCAACATATAGTAAGCAATAGCCTGCTGAGTTTGGGTCACAGGTGTACATTTGTAAATGTGCTTCTGGGACCCAAAGAGAAGTAAAGCCCAAAAAATAAAAGATTTGTATTTAGTGCTCTTTTCCCCTCCCTTATTTTTTGATATTGGAAAGGGGTAAGTACCCCTGATGGGTTTTTATTGCTGTTCAGTGTTCCATTAGAGAGATTTCCCCTCACTTCCTGTGCTCTTGACAGTGTTTTACCACCGAAGGAGAGTGGAACTCCCCAACATCAACAAAGACTTATAACGTTTCATAATGAAGTCTTATGCAAATCAAAAGATCACACCTTTTGATCTGCAAACAAATTAAATAGGAAACTAACAATACATTGTTGCACTTTATTGCTCAATAGCACTTGCAGACTATCTGCAAGTGTAATTTTACACTGCGGAGGCTTAATTTTTATATATTGCATAGAGATTCCAGGCTGTCATTTTAACAACTGCTAAGGATGATGCGGGAGCCGTGACACGGGGAGGGGAGAGCTAAACATAACAAATATGAAATAAAAAAAACTTCAACAATGTTTCTGGGGCTTATGTTATACATTTCAGGTCCTCAAGTGGTTAGAGTCTCTGTCATGGGGGAAAAAACTACTTCTTCAGGTACTACAGTTAAACATAGCTTCAGGAGCCTCACCTGCCATGCCGGCTATTCTGACAACTGTGTTCTGTTTTCCCCAAGTGACAGATTCTCTTTAAAATGGTCCGTGTGTGTAATGTGCCAAACAAAGCACATGGCTATCAAGTGGAAATAATATTTGACAGCCTGACATCAGTAATCCGGATTACTGTTGTGGATTAGTGCAATTTTCACCCTATCGTTGCTCATTGCACTACCTTACTGAATAAACCTGCTATAATGGCATTAGAAATGTAACTGTCTCTAAGCAAAGCTCTCAAACTAGTGGTTTAGACCTCACACAGCCACTGGTTGGATGCAACATGAACAATTTAACCTTTTTTTTAAAGGTTATATCCACCCAGAATTATTATCTTGGGTGGAATTGGATCCTCAAGTTCGATTTTATTATGCTTGGCATGGCTGTACCAGACATTTCTAGGACTTCTCCCCAGCAGCTGTGTTGCTTGACCATACTGGTTTCCTGTGGAATATAATATGAGGCAGATGACAAGTGCTATTAATATTTACATAACAAATGAACATAACTTTTTTCTTCTAAGAATTAAGCTTTGGATAGCTTACAGAATGGGTAAAAAGTTTTTTTAATGTGATATCTGTTTGGTGAGATTTACCTTAACTTCCTCTCTTGTAGGGACTTGGATGATACCTCTGTAGTGGAATGTTATTACATTTTAGTGGAAATACCTTCCTAGACAGTTGTTGGAACAGGGGAACAGGTGTCCCCATTAAAAGATTTTCCCTCTATTCCCGTTAAAATGACAACTAAGCATTTTGGATTTTCCTATCAATTTTAGTACCAGGAAAATCGACGGGTGAATCCGACCAGGGGGGGTTGTTACACAAGCTGCTTGCTTGGGGGTATTGCTGCTTTTGCAGAACACAAGCTGCAATAAAACATTTGACTTTAAATATTTTGTATGGGTGCATGGTGTCTTTGCAGTAGTTTCAGCAAAAAATAATTCTTATTCACTTATAGAACACAGGACCTTTTACTTGTGTTTATAGTTAGCCTGGTATCTGTATTTATTTCCATGTATCCCAGTACACTCAGTGATTGCGCTTGGTAATATTTTTTTACTGTTTGTATAGGTATGTCACATCTATGGACTGTTTATCCTCAAGTTTTTTTTTACCATTAATCAGCTAATCAACCATAGTATTAGTTTGTGCCTCAGTTGAAACACATTGTTATCACTCCCTGGATGTTTCCATGGAGAAAATCCAAACATCACCACCTCTACAATGACAGCATACCTGTCTGCTGTTGTTCTTTGCTATCAATGTTTTTATGAAAAACCAGCAAATGTGTACCTGTTTATGAAAGAAGTCATTTTAGCAGTATGTGCAGGAAAGATCAAACAAATAAATCATTTTTTGTACTACTTTTTCTGCAACTTAGCAGAAAACAATAAATGGTTCCCAAACCAATCCCATTTATTCATTTTTAATCTAACCCTTTATTTAAAATGTTTGAGGCTTACATACAGTTCCATATATCATTTCAGATCTTATCAAGTGTGGGGCTGTACACAGTCACTTGTATAGGGTTTTACAAAACTAGATTTATATTCCTATATGATATGTACAGTCTCTTCAAGGAGAGAAGAAAGAACTGAGTGATGGAAGGTGGAAAATGAACTGATGGAGGGAGTGACCGCCAGAGCTGATAACTTGGGGGGGGGGGTGGAAATGGGGTGGGTGTAGCCCTGTTGTGAGCAAGCTCAAAATGAGTGATGCACTAGTTTATAATACACCTGCTCAATGAGAGACACCTGAGCTCAATTAACCCCTCCCCCTAACAAGAGCACTGCAACCTGAGGAGAAAAAAAAAGGGAACAGTTTAAAAACTGACAGAAAAGAAAAAGAGTTTTTAAATACTAAAAAAGGGTCTAAAAAGGAAGGAAGGAAGCAGAGACAACAAGTATACCAAAAATCAAGCACTTAATATATCCCAAACAGTTCAAATCCAATTTTTTAACGCCACTTAGCTTCCAGGCACTTTGTTCTCCAAGCCCTGTTGTGAGCAAGCTCAATATGAATGTGCTGATATGAATTTGATTTGTTTAAATTGACACTGGTGTCGGTGCCAACAAATGGTTGACACCAGTGGCTGAGTAATAATGAATGTCACAGTGTTAATGTCATTTTTTGTTTTCCACTGCTCTAGTATAATCAACATGGTGCTGTGTCCTTTAGTTACATGCCAAACATGTACTTGTAGCATACTTAAAGGAGAAGTATTGGGAATGTACTCTTCCTATTACTTAGAGCTGGGGCTGTCACACGCTGGCTCTATAGATTGAGAACTGAGTGCTCCTGAACTACTGAACGCTCAGGCCACGATCTTCTCCCAGCAAAGTAAAATAACTGTCAGTCACCACTCTTGACAGCTCTCTCTGTTCCTCCAGTGAGTGCTCACTGGAGGAACAGACAGGGGAGGGGTCGGGCACAGCTGGCTCCGGTTCTAGAGAGGCAGAGTCAGCTGCCAATCAGGAAGCTGGGTGGATCCGGAAATATTGACAGGATCCCACTTGGCTGAAGTGCGGCTCTGCGCTGTCAACATATAGTAAGCAATAGCCTGCTGAGTTTGGGTCACAGGTGTACATTTGTAAATGTGCTTCTGGGACCCAAAGAGAAGTAAAGCCCAAAAAATAAAAGATTTGTATTTAGTGCTCTTTTCCCCTCCCTTATTTTTTGATATTGGAAAGGGGTAAGTACCCCTGATGGGTTTTTATTGCTGTTCAGTGTTCCATTAGAGAGATTTCCCCTCACTTCCTGTGCTCTTGACAGTGTTTTACCACCGAAGGAGAGTGGAACTCCCCAACATCAACAAAGACTTATAACGTTTCATAATGAAGTCTTATGCAAATCAAAAGATCACACCTTTTGATCTGCAAACAAATTAAATAGGAAACTAACAATACATTGTTGCACTTTATTGCTCAATAGCACTTGCAGACTATCTGCAAGTGTAATTTTACACTGCGGAGGCTTAATTTTTATATATTGCATAGAGATTCCAGGCTGTCATTTTAACAACTGCTAAGGATGATGCGGGAGCCGTGACACGGGGAGGGGAGAGCTAAACATAACAAATATGAAATAAAAAAAACTTCAACAATGTTTCTGGGGCTTATGTTATACATTTCAGGTCCTCAAGTGGTTAGAGTCTCTGTCATGGGGGAAAAAACTACTTCTTCAGGTACTACAGTTAAACATAGCTTCAGGAGCCTCACCTGCCATGCCGGCTATTCTGACAACTGTGTTCTGTTTTCCCCAAGTGACAGATTCTCTTTAAAATGGTCCGTGTGTGTAATGTGCCAAACAAAGCACATGGCTATCAAGTGGAAATAATATTTGACAGCCTGACATCAGTAATCCGGATTACTGTTGTGGATTAGTGCAATTTTCACCCTATCGTTGCTCATTGCACTACCTTACTGAATAAACCTGCTATAATGGCATTAGAAATGTAACTGTCTCTAAGCAAAGCTCTCAAACTAGTGGTTTAGACCTCACACAGCCACTGGTTGGATGCAACATGAACAATTTAACCTTTTTTTTAAAGGTTATATCCACCCAGAATTATTATCTTGGGTGGAATTGGATCCTCAAGTTCGATTTTATTATGCTTGGCATGGCTGTACCAGACATTTCTAGGACTTCTCCCCAGCAGCTGTGTTGCTTGACCATACTGGTTTCCTGTGGAATATAATATGAGGCAGATGACAAGTGCTATTAATATTTACATAACAAATGAACATAACTTTTTTCTTCTAAGAATTAAGCTTTGGATAGCTTACAGAATGGGTAAAAAGTTTTTTTAATGTGATATCTGTTTGGTGAGATTTACCTTAACTTCCTCTCTTGTAGGGACTTGGATGATACCTCTGTAGTGGAATGTTATTACATTTTAGTGGAAATACCTTCCTAGACAGTTGTTGGAACAGGGGAACAGGTGTCCCCATTAAAAGATTTTCCCTCTATTCCCGTTAAAATGACAACTAAGCATTTTGGATTTTCCTATCAATTTTAGTACCAGGAAAATCGACGGGTGAATCCGACCAGGGGGGGTTGTTACACAAGCTGCTTGCTTGGGGGTATTGCTGCTTTTGCAGAACACAAGCTGCAATAAAACATTTGACTTTAAATATTTTGTATGGGTGCATGGTGTCTTTGCAGTAGTTTCAGCAAAAAATAATTCTTATTCACTTATAGAACACAGGACCTTTTACTTGTGTTTATAGTTAGCCTGGTATCTGTATTTATTTCCATGTATCCCAGTACACTCAGTGATTGCGCTTGGTAATATTTTTTTACTGTTTGTATAGGTATGTCACATCTATGGACTGTTTATCCTCAAGTTTTTTTTTACCATTAATCAGCTAATCAACCATAGTATTAGTTTGTGCCTCAGTTGAAACACATTGTTATCACTCCCTGGATGTTTCCATGGAGAAAATCCAAACATCACCACCTCTACAATGACAGCATACCTGTCTGCTGTTGTTCTTTGCTATCAATGTTTTTATGAAAAACCAGCAAATGTGTACCTGTTTATGAAAGAAGTCATTTTAGCAGTATGTGCAGGAAAGATCAAACAAATAAATCATTTTTTGTACTACTTTTTCTGCAACTTAGCAGAAAACAATAAATGGTTCCCAAACCAATCCCATTTATTCATTTTTAATCTAACCCTTTATTTAAAATGTTTGAGGCTTACATACAGTTCCATATATCATTTCAGATCTTATCAAGTGTGGGGCTGTACACAGTCACTTGTATAGGGTTTTACAAAACTAGATTTATATTCCTATATGATATGTACAGTCTCTTCAAGGAGAGAAGAAAGAACTGAGTGATGGAAGGTGGAAAATGAACTGATGGAGGGAGTGACCGCCAGAGCTGATAACTTGGGGGGGGGGGATGAAATGGTGATGGTGAAAGGAATGGCGAGCTTTTGGGAAGTGGAGATGGTGATGATGGGGTGGGTGGATAGGAGGCAGGCAGTGCATTAGGCTCTCATCTTGGGGTAATTCAGTGTAACGGATCACACATGTGAGATAGAAGAAGCAGAAGGTGTATGGAAGGGAAGCACACAGTGGATGAAATGGTGATGGTGAAAGGAATGGCGAGCTTTTGGGAAGTGGAGATGGTGATGATGGGGTGGGTGGATAGGAGGCAGGCAGTGCATTAGGCTCTCATCTTGGGGTAATTCAGTGTAACGGATCACACATGTGAGATAGAAGAAGCAGAAGGTGTATGGAAGGTAAGCACACAGAAAATTTTAATTTGAGCTTAAAGATGGGCAGGGTGGGAGAAGTGCAAGAATATGGAGTACAGTGGGCTTGTGTTACTGGGAGCAGATGAATATGGTTGATCTGAGGTGATTTATGAAGTGAAAAGCTGAGGAGAGGTGGGAAGTGCATAAAAGTAATTGGGACTGGATTGTGAATGCATAGCGAAAAGAATTACAACAGGAGATATGCAAGACCAAATCTTGCCATAAATAGGGAATACTTAGAGAGAGTGGTCAGCAGGAGCAGGTGGCCTAAAGGGAGGAGTCAGTAAGAGGGTTATCCCTTGGTAGGGGATAGTGGAGGCAGCGGAGGGAGCAAATTGTGGACAAGAAGGGAAAGAGAAGGTGGCAATGGAACACAGAGCAGAAGAAGCAGAGTGGGCACAGTCACACATGTTCATGAACTGGTGTTCCTTTCTTCCTGCAGGCAGGAACAGCAGTTAATACCCTTTCTCCACTTGTTTGACATAGAGGTGTACCTTCCTGCACCAGCCAGCACACATTAAAGGAAGGGTACAAAACTAATGGGACACTGACACATTGAGAAACTTTTGAACACTTTTTTTTTTATGTTTTTTTTTTTTTTTTCTACAGAAGCCTCACATGTTTGAATGTGCTAGGTCTTTCATCCTATGAGTTGAAATAGGAGATGGAAAAAAGGGCAATAAGGGTTAATCTGACACCAAGAACTTTGGGTAGAAAGAGTAGCTGTTGCAGGAGAGAGATTTATGAGAAAACATGGGGAGAAGGAGTAGAGCAGTGATAGTCAATTGACTGGAATATGTGAGCAGAATATGATCGGTAAACTAAAAAATAATCACCCTTGAAATTCTGACTGCAAGAAAGGGTAGCAGAATAGAAGAGAGATGTGCTAGAAGGGGGCCACAGTTTTGGAGAGTGCAAAACTAAAGCTGGCCATTCACCTATAGATTATCTGAAGATTTTCTATGGTCAGATAGAAAAAGTGCAACAGATTCTTCCATCTACGCTAAACTGTGGATGGGGGAATGTCCCGCAGGGCCAAGCTTCAGTATCTTGCTAGTTGGCCCCACTGGCTCTCAAAATACCTGAACAATGCCTGCATCCAATCAGATTATTCAGGTATTTTGGCAGCTAGCGGGGCCGATTAGCAAGATACTGAAGCTTGGCCCAGCGGGATATACCCCCATCCACACAGTTCAGGGTATCTGTTGCACTTTTTCCATCTGACCATAGAAAATCTGCAGATAATCTATAGGTGTATGGCCAGTTTTACAGAAGGGGAGAGGAGTGGAAGCCTGGAAGGAATGCATAATGATTAAGGCTGACCATACATGTTACTAGCTAGCTGCCTGACATTTCTACTGATTGAAAAACTTCAGTACTTTGTTGACCTGAAACAAGTATGCAAATAGAGTTCTGACTTTGACTACGACTCTGATTTAACTGGCCGCAGACATGTTCCAGGTCATTAACTCAGAAAAGTACTTAAAAGAGAACTATGGCCAAAGTTCTCTTCTGGGTCACAGGAGGACATACCTATACTAATGTGCTCCAGTGACCCAAAACTCACAATATAGTGTGCTATTGCCTGCTATATGCTGAGAACACAGAACCATCCCGAAGCCGTGGTGGATCCCGACAATACTGTCGAGATCCACCCCGCTGGCTGATTGATAGCTGGCTCTGCCTCTCTAGAGGCAGTCTGCTGTGCGTTCCTCCCCCATCTATTCCTCCAGTCAGCGCTGGAGAAACGGAGAAGAGAGGAGAGAATCCCTGCGGGAATCCCGTCGCCACTCTCTGCAGGGAGATGATCGGGAAGTCACCAATCGACTGCGTTTGCTGACTTCGAGATCAATACAGCTTCAGTGTCACAGGTCTGCTTGAATTATGGGGATTGTTTTTCACTCACCCCATAATTCTCCTTTTAAGGCAGAGGTTCAGCTTGCCAGGTAACTAGCACTTTCAGAAGGTGGCTGACGTTGGTTTTCTTTGATGTGTGCAAGACTTCTCTAGTACTGTTGACAGGAAACTGAAAGTGCTCTTCTCTCTTTTTTTACAGGATGACTTAAGGTGCCTACACACATTTTACTGCTATCACCATATTAATTTAAATGTAAAATATTTATTTTTCTTGGTAGATAGTTTTTTTTTTTTACTTGAATTGACAAAGAAGCAATAACACAGTTGTGACTTCTTGATTGGGCCATCTACAGCACGTGTGTTGGTGCTGTGTTGACTGTTTTTTCCAATGCAGCCCTTACTCAAGACAAGCCAATTAGCCTTGTCACGGATGAACCCGGTTCACACCACCATACAACTGTCTTGCACCCCACTGTGCCCAAAGAACTTGTGACATTTCAAAGTACAAAGTTCAAAAGTACAGTGTGATGTGCCGTGAATCGGCAATCAAAGCAAAAAACTAATTTTTATTGCCACAAAACTTATGATTTGTAGATAGATAATTTTGAGGTGCATAGCAGACTTGGTGTATCTAAACCCTAGAACAATAATGGAACATATTGCAGTTTACCAATCCTTAGACGTGGTGGCTGCATTTGTTTCCTGTTTTCAGCCTTGTATTCTTTAACCTGGTAATCCAGTCAGTAATGCATTTCCTATCTTAGGGTGACAATTCACACTTACTAATACTGTATTTTTGGAGAAGCATTGTTGCCCTAGGGCTAGAAGTGTGTTAAGACAACAGAACCTCCCCCCCCACTCCTTATATTCAGACTATAGGAGGGGGGGTTCTATAGTTCAGAGAAGTGCACTGGGCAGGTTTAATAATACTGCATAAGATAACTATTCTGACTCCGATCGTTGTGATAGCGAAATATATCCCTTGCTGAGACCTCTATGCCTGGCCTGTATAAGCAGATATACTCACTGCGGACAATCCTCGTCAGATAGTTGAACTCGTCAATACCAATTCATTCAAAAGAGGTGTTTATTCTTTACATCAGGATTACAGCAGATGATAGGAACAGCAGTTGAACGGTTGTAGTATTGTGCGGTCAGAAAATGATGCCTTTCCTACGTACTGTGCAGATTACATGTGTGTCCTTGTTACATGTGGCTATTAACTGTGGCCATGACACAGGAAGTACTGCACACAGGAAGAAGGAAGGGGCGTACACTAGGGGGAAATACATCGTCACATGAGGAATAATTACAGAAAACATGTTTGTTACAACAAAAGGCCACTAGATGGCAGCATAGGATAACACATGGATTTAGCTATGAGAAAATAGTTAGGCAAATCACACTATATAAATTCTAACCTATATAACAATGCTAATATTAACTGAGGCTATGCATCTCATATTCTATGCCCCTATTGGGGCGGCACAATATCACTGAAGTGAGCACAGGAATTTATGATCCGACTGGATTTCTGGCAAGATTAAAGGAGAACTATGGGGAGAAAAATGCACTCATCCCCATAGTTGGGGCCGATTTGTGACATTGCAGCTGTCACATGCTGGCTCTATTAGCTCGAGAACTGAGTGATCACAAACCGCTAATTGCTCAGTTCACAATCTTTTCTCTGCAGAGTGGTGAGTGTCTGTCACCGCTTCTCGCAGGGATTCCCCCCTCTCCTCTCTGTTCCTCCAGGGCTGATTGGAGGGACAGACAGCAGAGGGGGCGGGCACAGCTGTCAATCACACAATGTTTATGGAATCTTTCCGGCTGCAGGGTGGCTCTGTGCTGCCAGCCTATAGCGTGCAGTGGCCCCCTATTTGCTGAGTTTTGGGTCACAGGAGGACATTGTGACCCAAAAAGAGAACTAACAAAAAAGGTTTGGTCATAGTTCTCTTGTAACAGAAAAGATTTGGCCATAGTTCTCTTAACTGATTTTTTTCTTTTTTGCACACAACAGGGAACACATAAGAAAAGTTTTTAGAGTTTGCATACGCAGCCTGTTTATTAGATTTTGAACCTTGCAGTAAATCTTTTATCGCAGTAGTTTTTGCAATTTCCCTCTTTCTGTGTTCACTGCCATCTCCACCCATCTTGAGTTAAATGTGAACTTAATCACCCTTCTATTCCTGGTCTGCTTTATATGACAGGTATGCATTTTAAAGATTCATTCCAAGTCCCCTTTTAATGGCCACAATAATAAGAAGATGGCAATCTCAGAATAAGCCTTATTTTCTGATTCTACAACTGCATAGAATAATTGGAGAAAGCCACTCCATTAGACTTGATAGGTATAGGCAGAAAATAGAAGATGAACTATTTCACTAACTAAAAACTGGTTGAAGGAATGTTAAAGTGTATCCACAAATGTCACATATTGCGGGCATTGTTTTTGTTTTCACCTGAATATCCTGCCGGTAACAGTAATCACTTTGTATTTATGGAGAAGCAGCACTGTCACCCCATGACAACGTGTGCTAGGACTCATCTCCATAACATAGGTGGGAGGTGTTCTGCAGGGCTGAAACATTGCAGACAGCACAGAGCAGCATCACATATAATAAAA
This sequence comes from Nanorana parkeri, assembly GCF_000935625.1. Lineage (NCBI taxonomy): Eukaryota > Metazoa > Chordata > Amphibia > Anura > Dicroglossidae > Nanorana > Nanorana parkeri. Next base: position 210,317 of record NW_017306527.1, on the reverse strand, counting down.
CATTTTCAATAGTACATTTAACAGATGAAAAAGGAAGCAAATAAGAGAAGCTTATTGTTAGGGTTTGCATGAACTTCAAAATCAAACATACAAATTAGTATGGATTGTATTAGATCACAGAGTGAGAAACAATACATTTTAACGTGTACATCTTAATTTGGGTCTACTTTCATAGAAAGAAGACCTTTAGCACCACCTTCTGGTCAGTGTTATTATTTGAAGGTTTTTGTTTGCTGATTATTTCTGTGGATGTCTCTCGTTTTTTTGAAAATTACACTTCTAAATTAATGTTTAGAAATAAACATGTACATATAAAAAAAGTGCTTTCCTTTTTTGCTACATGTGAAGTAATGCTTCTGCAGTGTTGTCTCACAGTCTGCATTTTGAATAATAGACTATTCTTTAACAATATATCGTTTTTAAAGTGTGTATTCCATTTTATTACCACTGGTTATAATTCAGGTAGCTTGCTTGTGTGTACAGTCATTGTTGACTTGTAACATATTTCAGCAAGCAAACATTAGACCCTTATTCAAAGAGCCCTTACTTATAAGGGTGATGTACTTGAACAAATAAATATGGACACGGGCACTCCAATAGTAGAATAACGTATATTTAATGACGTCCGTGCAAAAACATACTTATTGCAACGTTTCGGGGTCACGCAGAATCCCCTTCATCAGGCTGAATAATGAAGGGGATCCTGCGTGACCCCGGAACGTTGCAATAAGTATGTTTTTGCACGGACGTCATTAAATATACGTTATTCTACTATTGGAGTGCCCGTGTCCATATTTGTCTGTACTATTTTGAAGGTGGCCATCCGTCGACTACCAATGCACCCATGTTTTTACTATGGATGAATGGTCAGGAGTGCAATGGGTACATGGACTGTACTTGAACAAATGACACGTATCAGATGTATTCATTCTCATAATCTAAATTAACGAAAATGAAGATCTGCCATATTGTAAAAGGAAGTGCATCCCTACATTTACCACCATTTCAAGTCCATTAAGTTAAAATAATTTTCCAAATTAGGTCCCAATACTTAGAATCTCCTTAGGAATTATGCAGGTGCTAACTACTTTACATCTCAGACATCTTGGCGCTGGTTTTTTCTTTGCTATTCATGTGTGTAGTCATCATGCCAAGATGAAAAGAGCTCTCTAGACCCTCAGAAAGTAGATTGCGGATGCTTATGGGTCTTACACAGGATTTAAGAAGATCAGTTTTTTTCTGAAATCCGTCATTGCACTCTAAGGAAAATTTATCTTCAATTGGCATTAATTTCAAACAACTTCTAATTTGTCCAGGATTGGTTGGCCCAGTAAATTCAGCCTAAGAGATGACTGTTTTATGATAATAAGTCTACAAGAACCACAAAATGTAATGTCAGGATCTTCAGGTAATGCTTGCAATGGTTGGTGTCAAAGTGCATGCATCTACAATCAGATGGAGATTGCACTGGAGGCGCATGCACGCGGCGGACGATGTCGGTAGTGTTCTGATACCGCTCCGCATCGCCTCAGCACTGACAGGCTCCTAAAACAGCTCCTACCGTAAGAACAGGAGTCTCTTCTGCCTCGATCGGTGGCTAAGGCAGCCTCCAAAATGGCGCCGGCTACTCACAGTCCGATAGGCCCAACTGCCACTCAATCAACATACCAAGATGACGCAGCAGATGACAGCGATGCCTGCTCCCTCCCTCCTGCCTGCCTGTGAGTCACAGACAGATCTCTTACAAAAAATAGATCGTATGTTACAAAAAGCACTGGCTACAACATCTAAACAAATTACTAGTCAGTTGTCAAGGAAAATTAGTGAATTAGGCCAACGCACTGCTGAATTTGAAATTTGTATGGATACAATTGAACTCCGTTCTACTTCTTATACTGATGATTTAGACAAAATTCATGAGGAAAACCTATTTCTAAATTCTAAAATAGAGGATTTGGAGAATCGCTCGCGGCGCTCAAATTTGCGCTTTAGAGGAATTCCTGAACATGTATTGGATCTACAATCGACATTACTGCTTTGATCCAAGAATTTGCACCATCTATTCCGATAGAACGCCTCGAGATGGAGAGAATTCATGGAGCCCTATTGAAACGCAAGCACGGCGGTCCGCCTAGAGATGTAATTGCTAAGTTTCTATATTTCCGCACCAAAGAGGAAATCCTGCAGGCAGCCCGACATAGACATTCAATGACATTCCAAGGCACTCCATATCAGATCTTTGCAGACTTGGCCCCCTCAACCATTGCTAAACGGAGGGAACTAAAGCCTCTTCTTCTATATCTACAACAGCATCAGATTACATATGGATGGGGCTTTCCTTTTCGCCTCCTCCTTACTTATAACGGGTGCTCCTACCATGACTCCACCTTGGAAGGTCTTAGACGCATTCTCTCTGATCTTCAACTACTGCCGCAGTTGGAACCCTCATGACTGATCCAGCCCAAACGTCGCAGAAGCACATCCCCGCCGGAACCATCTTCCAAGCTGATATCCTCGCCTTGGAAAACTGTCCGTAAGAAGATGTCCCTACCCAAAGGCCGTCGACATGGACTCCCCTGGTTGATAATCTGAGATCCACATTTCTTCAATACCTACTCTGTTTGACTCCTTCAGGGTGTCATTATCACACTTATACGGTTTATTGTCCCGCTTTACGGTTAGATGAATATTGCTCTTAAATGCCTATTATTTTATTGGGGCTGTTTATTATAAGTGTTATGTTATATTCCTTTAAGCCTGTGTGCTGAGGCGACTGTCACTGTTGCCTCCTTTTATATCTTCATAGGTGGGATTTCCCCCCTTGTGGGTCTAACCACAGCCTGGTAGAGAGATGCAGGTAGACTGCCTCTCTCTGCTTCAGTCTGATTTCGGTTCCTTTTCTTGTGTTCACACCAAGGTCTTTAGTATTTTACTGTTTATGTTCCACGGTGTTTCTTTCTCTCTCTCTCTTTTTCTTCTTTCTCACCCTCCCCCCCTCATCTTATCCTCCTCCCCAGGTTCACGAGAAGTTACACTACCGCTCATTCAGATCTTATTTGTCATGTCTCAATCATATGCTGAGCACTACCCACGCCCCCCAATAATGTCATCTATTAAATTGATTACCCTCAATGTTAAGGGCCTTAACTCCCCCCATAAAAGAAATCTGGTCTCTCGGCACTTTAACTCCATCCATGCAGATGTTATCTGCCTTCAGGAAACGCACTTCACCCATTCCTCTACTCCTAAATACTTTCATAAAAAATTTTCGCACATTTTTGTAGCCTCATCTGCCTTCAAAACGAAAGGAGTCCTGATAGGCTTTCACCGTCGCCTGAATTTTGTATGCAAGAGATTGCTGACCCTGACGAGCGATACCTAATCCTTCTAGGCCGCCTTAATGATCAGGACGTTACCATTGTGACGTATTATGCCCCCAACTCTAAACCCCTTCCTTTCTTCCGCCATCTCCTCTCTACAATTGCTCATCATCAAAAGGGCCTACTCCTTCTATGTGGAGATTCAAATTTATCTATCTCCCCCCATCCTAGATAAATCCCCTGCTACCTCAAACGATTCTGTTCCCACGCCCTTCCAGACTCTATTAACCCAATATGCCTTGATAGACATTTGGAGGGAATTGCACCCTACTACATGAGATTATACATTCTACTCTTCCCCTCACAACTCCTTTTCCAGAATAGATCATATCTTCCTTACACAAACTTCGCTTCCCTTGGTCAGCTCCTCTTCTATCCTGCCCATCTCCTGGTTGGACCATTCTGCAGTGACCCTCTCTATCTCTTCTATACTAACCTCATCCTCCCTCCCCTTCTTGGTCTCTTATTGAATACCTTTTGTCAGATGACCATAATGTTTCTATCATTCGTGCAGCTATCTTGGAATGCCTGGCCCATAACTCTACACCTGACATTGCTCCAGTGACGCTTTGGGATGCTCATAAAGCGGTTATACGGCGGTATTGTATCAGACTTGCCTCTAAAATTAAACGAGAACGCTTACAAAAACAAAAATCTCTGGAGGATACTTTCCTTATGGCCTCCGCAGATTTTCCCCTCTCCCCCCACGCCCGCTAATCGTCGCAGAGTGGAGTCAGAGACTTGAATTTATTGTTATCATACAAAACTGATGCTATTTTACTAAAGACGAAACATCATTTTTATATGCCAGTTAACAAACCTACCTCGATGCTGGCGACTCACCTCCGTAATCTTGATCCAACAAGACGTCCCCTGACTTTGCGTACCACCCAGGGCTCCCTTACCAATAACCCGAATATAATTGTAGATGAATTTAGTAAACACTTGACGAAACTTTACACCCCAGATTGCACTTTTTCCAAAGATTCTGCTTATAGTTTGTTCGCCCCACTGTCTCTTCCACAGATCCCGGCTGACATCAAATTACTTCTGGAGCACCCGATTTCTGAATCGGAAGTTCTCCAAGCCATCAAATCTCTCAAAACACAAAAAAGAGAGGGACCTGATGGCTTCCCTGCTCTTTATTATAAAAAATTCTCAGACCTTTTAACCCAGATCTTGGTTGCATCCTTCAATGCCCTCCGCTCCCAAGGCAATCTAGGCAAAGACACTCTTACACAAGAAAGAAAGGGTGAGATGAACCAATAGGAGTCAACTCAAAGTGCAGCTGATCAAAGAGGGTCGGAGAATCAACATTTTAGTACAAAATTATACATTTATTTAGTATTAAAAAAGATTCATTGGACATACTTAATGCACCAGTAGAACCAACACCCATTAAACGTCTAAGGAATGGTTATTGCAACAACCCGTTCACTCATAAAAACACACACATTCACTCCAGGACGAGCTGATCAGCGTATTGTATAATGCCGGATGGTCCTCAAAGATCTTTGATCAGCTGCACTTTGAGTTGACTCCTATTGGTTCATCTCACCCTTTCTTTCTTGTGTTTAGTTTAAGCAGCTGGGGGTTGTTTCTCTCCGAGAGTATCACGTACCTGAGGCTGAGACTGGAAGATAGGGAGGCGTCTCTTGCGATTCGTGTCCTGCGACCCCTGGAGTTGGGAACAGAAGGGTGCAGGGCAACGAGGAGCACGAGTGCCGTAGGCTGGAAACACCCACTGCTTGGAGACAACAGTGAAGCGAAGTCAGGAAGCCAAGGTCAAATCCGGTCGGGCAGGCAAGGTACAAATTCGTAAGGCAAACTCAATGTCCAGGAAACAAGCAGAGGTCAGGGGCTGGCAGCAAGCAGAGAATAGTCCAGAGCAATCCGAGTCAAGGCAGGCTAAAGAGACAGATACAGAACACAGGCACAACACTAAGCTGACAAGACCATCAGCAATGCCAGAGAGGCTGACTCCTCCTTTTATAGTCCCAAGGCTCACAGACAGCTACCTCACTTCCTGTGCGTTTTCCCGCGCACCTTGCCGCGATTCTCGCGCATGCGCAGTTTGCCGCGATTCTCGCGCATGCGCAGTTTGCCGCGATTCTCGCGGTTTGCAATCGTGCCTTTACAGAGAGTCACTCAAAAACCAATACGCCCAAATTGAAGGGGCCAATTAAGTCAGGGTTTGGTACTCTGGGTAAACCGTCCTTTTCCTGAGTGTTCACAGAGTCCCATATCTTCAGGGAATGGAGAGTTATCGGGTTGTGGATTTTGGGACAGTCTACAGCTTCTAGCGAGACCCATAAAGGGACCTCAACTAAGGCATATTTAGTCAGAGGTGCGATTTGTGCCGCTCGGTAATATTGTGTTATGTCAGGGATACCTAGAACACCTAGCGGTCTAGGAAAAAAACATGGAATGTCTAGGAATAGGAAGCTTACTACCCGCCACGACGAAGTGCATCACATGTCTTTGAAGTATTTGGATATTGTGAGTTGGTATATGAACAGGGAGGACTCTGAAGAAATAAAGTAATTTCGGTAGGAAGGTCATTTTTACAGCTGCTATGCGACTCATTAGGGAAAGGGGAAAATGGGACCAGGTAGAAAGTAAGGAACGTAGACGTTGAAACAATGGAGGATAGTTAGCTGAATATAGTGATGTATAAGAAGAGGTCAAGTGAACACATAGATAGGCGAGAGTGGTGAGAGCCCACGGAAATGAGCAAAATGTTGAGGGCTTTAGATTTTGAAAGGTTCACAGGGAGACCCAAAAAGGAGCCGAAGGAAGAAAGAATTGCAAAGAGATTTGGGAGCAAGACAAGAGGTTGTGACATGGTGAGAAGGATGTCGTCGGCAAACAGACTCAATTTGTAATGGTGGCCAGCTATGGGGATTCCTGATATATCAGGATGCTCACGGATCAATTGCTCGAGTGGTTCTATGGCTAATGCAAAGAGTAACGGGGATAAAGGACATCCTTGTCTAGTTCCTCTGCATATAGGGAAGGGGGCAGATTTAAACCCAGCATAATGTACCTTTAGCTGTAGGAATGGTGTAAAGAGCAGATATCAATTTCCTAAACATGGGGCCAAAACACCATCGCTCCAGTATGTAAAAAAGATAAGGCCAGGAGAGGGAATCAAAAGCTTTTTTAATGTCTAGAGAGGAACATAGCGGGGATTTTCCTCGAATGTGCTAGATGAGAGGAGAGTCGCTCTGCGAATTTTGTCCGTGGCCTGACGAAGTGGCATAAAACCAACCTGATCTTTGTGAATCAGCTGACCTATCCCCAAGGCCAGTCTGCTCGCCAGTATTTTAGCTAGGATTTTGATGTCTAAGTTTAGTAGGGATATAGGGCGGAAATTCGCCCAAACTGTATTATCTGAATTTGGTTTAGGGATCATACAGATTGAAGCTGTAAGAGTGTCTTTAAGTAGAAAAAACTTATTTCCCCCCCCAACTTCCCCTTCTCTCCTTTCTTAATAACCCAGCCTTCCCCCCTGGCTTGGAAAACCCAGCTGCTTTCTCCAGATGGTCTGACAACAATATGACACGCATTCACTCCCTGCTTGACTCAAATTGTATTACGCCCTTTTCAACTAACGGACTAGACATGAATTCACCACTGCTAACGTTTTCCGACATATTCAAATACGACATTTCCTAACCTCCACGATAGGCCCTAATCTCACTCGCTCTCCTCTTACTTCATTCGAACGTATTTGCTTAGACTCTCCACATACTAAAGGAGTAATTTCTCTGCTTTATTCCTCCCTACTCCACTCTTCTTCTATACCTACCCACACCTATATGTCGCAATGGCAGCAAAATCTGGGGGTAAATTTGTATTATTGAACAATGGGGACAAATATGGGCCTCAATCAGGACTTCCTCTCAATGTGCAGCGGCAGTGGAGACTAACTATAAAGTTTTAATGAGATGGTATTATGGTATTATGTTCCCTCTAGACTGGCTCGTATCTTTCCTTCATCATCTCCACAATGTTATCACCGCTGTGATCCCACAGGTACAATGTTCCACATGTGGTGGGCTTGTTCGGTAGCACAGCGTTTTTGGAGCAAAGTATTTGCCTTTATTCATTCCCTCAGCAATATTACTCTCCCCTTTCAACCAACAGTAGCTCTTCTGAACTTGAGACCTGAAAATATTTCAACCTCACATTTTATCCTTGACACACATTCTCACTGCAGCTAAACAAACGATTGCAAAAGCCTGGTTGTCTCCTGTATTGAGAATATCTGAGGTGAAAACCAATCTACACACAGTGTTTGTACATGAAAAATCCACTGCAAAACTCTCAAGACAAAATGAACAAATTTGAAAGGATCTGGGATCCGTGGATCCAGAAACGTCTCCCAATTTATTTTGATCCTGCTTTAATAAGGGCTTGAAACATTACCATCACTTTTGTTCTGGCTTCTTCACATTTTAATATAGATAACCTGTCTCAGAACCTGTCTACCCCCCACCCCTCCTCATTCTACTTCTCTACTTTTTTCTTCATCTGAATCTATTCTGATCTTTCCTTTTTCTTCCAATCAGATCTAGATAATTTACTTGTTGCGTTATTTGATACTATATTTTGTCTTGCTGTCTTTATCATATACTGTGTTATCAAAATGTTGTACACAACAGTGTTGTACACTTGCATCTATATAACTATGTTCTGTACTTTTAGTATTGTCTTATTCAGATTTTGGATTCTGAAAACTGTCAATAAAAATGAATAAAAAAAAAAAAAAGTAGATTACACCAATGTAACCCACATAGGAGGTGTGCCAGGAAAAAGCTTTTAGGCTCCAAAATGAACGTAAAAGCAAGAATTCAGTTTGCCATTAAACATATGGACAAAGACCAGGCCTTCTGGAACAATGTTCTGTGTATTGATAAATTAAAGATAGTTGTTTAAAGACGGACAACTCCATGATGGTTGCATACTTGAATTATCATTGAGGAACCATAAGTCTTGCGGCGGCAAGCGAGGTAGAGTTTATCCTGCCCTGGGCAGAACTTTGTGTTCTCGTCTTGTCAGCCATGTACATTCCAGGCATAGACAATTGGCAGGGAGATTTCCACAGTGCCTAGACACTGGAAGGTGGTCTTAACATCTGGAGGTTTCCGAGGATCTGTGCCACTGGTGGCGGTCTCCTGATGGGAACCTTCTGGCCTGTAGGTCTAACAAACTGGACAGATTGGTCTTCAGATACAGGGATCCATTGGTAAGTCTGGTGGGATCAGTGCTCCCTAATGTACACCTTTCCTTCTCTGAATCTACTTGTCTGCTTTGCAGGATTGAGACTCAGGGCATTCTGCTGATCCTCATTGCTCCGAATTAGCTCAGGCAGATGTGGTACCCTAACCAGGTAAGAAATCTAGCAGGTGCATTGTGGGTCCTGGCAGAGCCTCCGGATCTTCTGTCTATAGGCAATAGTTTGCCTAACTATAGGCAAATCAGTTGCTGGCCGTAATGGCATGGGTTTTGAAGGCTAGGTTCTGAATGATGGGAGCATCTCTGCATCTGATTGCCACGATGGTCGAGTCTAAAAAGTTCACTTCCCAGAAGAATTACACAAAGTGTACTTCACATGGTGAATCCAGGGGCTTCCACCTGGGCCAAATTCTCTCCTCCTTGCAGTTGGCTTTTAGCACCATCAAGGGTCAGATCTCTGCACTTTCCATTCTGTCTCAGCTGTGAGAGTCTTATCTTTCAGCTACTGCTTCTTTCAGAAAGACTGATTCCCTTTTTGTCATCCCTAATGGGCCCTGGGAGGGTGCCATAGCTTCTCATTCCACCATCTCTAGGTGGCTCAGACAGGCCATCGGTTCCGTTCCAGCTTATGGTTTCAAGTATTGTGTTCCCCTCTTACTATTAAGACTTACTCCACTATGGCTGTGAGCACCCATTGGGCTTCACAGGATCAGGCCCCTGTTTTCAAGAGGTTTTTAAGCCTGTTTCTTGGTATTCTGTTCACAAGTATTCTATGCTCTACCAGGTAGATATTTTGGTCATCTGATGCCCACTTTTGAGGTGAGGTCCTTCAGGTGACTCTTGCAGACAGTACCTGGTTCCTATTGTTACAATGGGTACGTTAGCGATTTTTGTACTTGCGTCATACTCCTTTGTATTTATGATCATGCTGTCAATATTGCTTTGTTTCAAAACGGAAGGAATGCTTGTAGTAGAAGGGGTACAAGGGGGAAGTGTGCTGTCTTACAGTTTTATGTTTGCCTGTGTCCAATACTCCTGTCGGCAGGAGTATAACCCTAAGGTTTAAAACATACTTTGTCCTCAGTGGATTTGAAGAAAAGGATTTTACGGTTAGTACAAATTCTATTTTTCATAACTGTCAAAAGAAAGCAAGGCAAGAACACACATTTGATTACAGTGTGTATAGGGGAATAGTTTCCTATGGTCAGTACCCGTCCAGAGAATAACAAATATAATTTCCCTTTGTAGATTTTGTGTGTACACCATTAGAAATTTTTATTGATAAACAGTAGGTTAATGCGATCACAAGAAAAGTTTAGTCATCGTTTTTTTGGTGTACTGTCTGTCCATTCAAAGTAGAACTTTGAATGCAAACATGGCATGTTAATATGGTGCCTGTTTATTGGAGTAAGTTAAAACTCATGCATACAGCATTAAGTAAATTAATCTGACACTAAACTCAGGAGTAACATCTTAAAAATGCATTCAAGTACCTTTTAACTATTAACAAAAATGTACCTAATTTGTGTATCACTCGGCTGTAGATCCTCAAATCATCTCTGAATTGTTGCTGACATTGTCCTACCTTCTGGAGGGTGGCTAATTTTGTTCCCCATGGTCCCTGTGTGTGTTGTGAAGTAGCCACTGCTCCAAGCCTGCTCCTGTAATGAGCTATAATCTCCATACAAATTCGTAAACTAAACCTGAGAATGTAGTCTATCACGAGAGTGAGCTTGGAGCAGTGGCTGCTTTACAACACCCAGGGACCATGAGGAACAAAAGTAGTTGCCCTTCAGAAGTAAGTACAATGTCAGCACGAATTCAGAGATGATTTGAGGATGTACAGCTGATGCACAAATAAAGAACAGTATTGTTAATAGTTCGGGTATTGAATGCATTTTTAAGATTTAACTCTCGAGTCTAGTGTCACTTTTGCCCTTTTCAATAAAGAGTAATTACACTTTCTAAGGCGAATTTGAAAAAATGGAATTACCCCCACCAATCTGCACCCTCTTACCCCTTGCACTTAGCTTGAACAAACGCTTTTTACCCTCTGTGGCTGTCGGTTTACTATCCATGCACTCAGGTGACAGCGATGACCAATGAGTGCTTGCCGTTTGCGAGTGTGATTTAAAAAACCTACTGCAGGGCTGTGCTGCTGAGTATGAATAGTACACCGGCAGCCGCTAAGGGGAAGGAGCATTTGCTCTAAGTTAAAAGCAGCGGAGGTGGGAAGGGGTAATTCCATTTTCCCTAGTTCATTTTCAATTATCTCTTTATAGTCCTGTACCCATAGCATATTGATGATGTAAATGATTACTAGAAAATACTGATACCTCCTCTCCCCTACATTGCTCCATGCTGGCCAGGAGTAACAGTAGAGTAATGGAAAATAGTACAGTGTTTATCTGACTGCATATCTATTGCTGTAAATTCAGTTGGGCCACCCCCCTGAGTGCTGCCCACCTGGATAAATACTTAACTTCTACCTGGAACCAGCGATCTTCACTGTGCGGCCGTGCCCGACACCTTACAGCCTTTCTCTTAGTACACATGTGCCTTGCTTCCCCATTTTATCCTCATGTATACTTGCACTGTTAAAAGTCATGTACTGCAGGATCCTCCATATGTTATAGATGATCAAAATTCTGTAGAGAACAGCGGTTAAAGTTAGTGCAGGAGTGCAAGCATGAAGAATTTATGTGTCCTTACACTGAGTTTTGCTTGTTTTTAATAAAACTACTGTCCCTTAAAGTGTGTTTTATGAATGATGGGAATAGTTATATAACATTTAAGCATGTTATTGGTAACTATTTTTGTACTGCCCTGATTGGCATTATTTAGCTTTAGTATAGCTGTGTTTTTACCCTTTGTTAAAGTTACTTTCTATGACTTTTCTCTTTAATTAAGTAGGCAGTTAACTTTCAACTTGCTCGTAGGTGGCCTTGTTTTGCAGTTTGTGAATTTCGGATTCACTTTTGTTAAAGCTTTCTTCTTTGAAAACCCCAAATGTTGTTTGGTGAAGCCAAAATGTTCTGTGTATGATACACAGGAAGACTGAAACCCGTTTGCTTGTATACGTTCATAGGCAGGTAGGAAAACCCCATATGTGAGCGATGTCATCGGGCACGTGCGTGATGACGTCAGAGTGGGTGACGCCTAGGGCTGCAACAACTAATCGACATAATCGATTATAATCGATTATTGAAAAAGTTGTCAACTTTTTCAATAATCGATTAATCGGCTTCCGATCAGTTGGCCCTGTTCACGGGTCCACAAACGCGCACCGCACCTCCTCCCCAACTCACGCTCACCGCTGCCAGACCCGCCCGCATCCGCGGTCTACACGCCGCACCTCCTTCCCGCCTCACACTCTCCGCCCGCCCACATCCACGATTGGCACAGGGATTACATTATACAGCGCAATGCAGAATACCACCAGCTATAGAGGAGCACAGCAAATCCCAGCAATAGTACATTATACAGTGGTGCAATGCCGAATACCACTAGCTATAGAGGACTACAAATCCCAGCAATAGTACATTATACAGCGCAATGCAGAATACCACCAGCTATAATGTACTATTGCTGGGATTTGTTGTAGTCCTCTATAGCTGGTGATATTCTGCATTGCGCTGTATAATGTACTATTGCTGGGATTTGTAGTCCTCTATAGCCGATGCCATTCTGCATTAATTGCTGTATAATTTTACACTTTCCATTTCACTATATTGCACACCACACCATTTTTTTACTTCCACCGCTCCAAGCTTGCTCCTGTGATCCATTTTTAAAAATGTATGTTATTGTTTATCCGATTAACCGATTAATCGAACGTAATAATCGGCTAACTAATCGATTTTGAAAATAATCGTTAGCTGCAGCTCTAGTGACGCCCCTGACTATATAGTACAGATGTAGTACAGTAGTTTTCTATGTCCCTTGTTCACACCATACATGTGCAGTAGTGTGCAAAAAAACAGCTCAGTGGACATGGTGTGAGCAAACCCATAGTAAAAAAAAGAATGGTTAGGAGCTCTGTCATGGTATTTTTACTGTAATCCTGCTGGGAACGCAAATCAGAAATAATCTCACCCTGTTTGCTCTGGTGATCCTGATCACCAGGAAATAAGAAAATGGGAAATCCAAAATGTATCATGTGTCACCTAAACGTGTGAGGGGAAAATGTTTGATAGACCTCTGATCTTGAGAAAGAGGGAGGATTTACTCTCACTTTCTAGAGATTTTTAAAAATTTTTGTTTTTCTAAAAAACCAGAAGGCAAAATCTCCCACAACACAAAGACAGCAAAACTAAATCTGACAGAGCTTTAAACATTTTTACACTCTATACAGAATGAATCTGTTCTACTCGCCGCCTTGGTTGCTTCTAAGCCCTCGATTCTAAGCCCTTGAGTGCAAGTAAATATCTTTGGGATGTTTCAGAGCAGGATGAAGAGAAGGCAATTCAATGTCCTGATAAAAAAAAGGAAGTAACTACCTTGGGAAGAAAGGAGGCTCAAGGTCTCAGAACCACCTTATCTCTATAAAGAATAAGAAAAGGCTCTCTACAGGACAAGGCTATCAATTCCAAAACCCATTTTGTAGTCATGATAACCACATGGAAGGCAACCTTATGATTGGGCCAGCCAAGGGAATATCCCTAATGGACTTGATACCATGGCAGCACCGAAGAACTGAGGGCGAAGCAACATCAGCCGAGTGTGAGCAGAAAGAGACCCCTGAATTTGATTCTCACTGTGCTTAAGACACCTCTGTTTGTGAGTAAGAGTAGAGTGAAGAATGTCTCTAATTAGTTCAAAGTGGAGTTTTCCAGTTTTGCATAGGGACTAGGTGGTGTTAAGGCCCAACTACTTACTTCTTTCGTTAGGTAGTTTTTGCCTTTAACCACAACCAGGACAATCCAGCTCCACTTCACCAAAAGGAAAGTTCTCCCCATTTCCTGAATGTTGTGTGGGCTGTGATAGCCCAGAAAGGCTGGTTCACTTTTTGTCATCCCAGATAGTCCCCATAAGGGTGCACCTTCGTCTTGCTGCAGCATCTCAAAATGGCTCAGCCCGACCATTATTCAACCTTTTGGTCTCAAGAATTGGGATCTACCCTGTCCTGATGCACTTTTCTGGATCTGTGAGTGGTTCTTGGGCTTTTTTTGTATCCAGCATGTTTCCCAGGTTTGCAAGGCTGCCACCTGGTCTTCTGTTTATAGGTTCTTTATAGTCTACCAGGTGGACGTTGCATCAGATTCAGATGCAAGGTCCTACAGGTGGATCTTTGAGCTGCAGGCAGATACCAGTTCTCTGTTGTTTTTTCTTGGGCCTGTTGGTGGTTATTAGCGGTGTTGCCCACCCCTCAGTTGTACTTCTTCTGGACATCGCAAAGGTAAAAAAAAAACTTCCTGTATGTCTCAATGGACAAGAAAGAAAATTTGTATTCACCATAAAATTCTTTGCACCTTTTCTCCATAAAACGCATTCAGGTCCTGTCCTTGGCTGGCCTATAGTTTTTTTTGTTTTCCAGTATCCAAGTCCTGCTTTAGTTGGCAGTATAGCCCAAAGCTGAAAGGTTTCCTGTGTCCCTCAGTGGAGTCCAAGAAAATGTATGGCGAGTACAAAAATCTTATTTTATAATTTTTAACTAAATGTAATAGATCGCAGTGCTTCATAGTTTTTTTTTTACCTTGACCTTTTTTACTTGTTGTACAGAGAAGACCACTCATCTACAGCTCTTTTGAATACGTCATCAACATTCTGGCTACTTATAAGTCTAGTAGCCATTAGTTGCTTAATTTCTGAGGGGTTTCTGGTCTGTTTAGACTGGATTGACATAACTGTATCCCAAAATTTCATACTTAAGGTTAGAAAAAAAAAAGCAGAAAAAAACAAATTTCTGAGATATATTTTAGAACATGGATTTTGCGTGTAAATTTGCATCTTTGACATCCTTTGTGCTGAGAGCTGTGTTTTTGTATCTTAGCTGCATTGCCTTTGTTTTGCTTGGGTCCACTGAGGTTCTGTGGTTTTGTTGCTTTCTTACCTGAAACAAATGTCTAACATCTGTAACCACAAAACCTAACCTGAGCAGCGATTGATGATGTGGTTTATAAATGATACTTGTCTAGTCAAAAGAGACTTGAGACTAATGAAACGGTTATTTTTTTTCTCATGGAATCATACATTGCTACCATTTGTGTATTGCTGTAAGTCTAGGAAACAAGACCTGACCTTATTTACAGGGTATGAGAAAAAAAATCTAAGTGTAGACCGCTGTAAGATTGATACGGTACTATGTACTGACCAAGCTCTTTCGTAAAATGCTTGGTTTTACTCATCATTATAGCTTTTTCTGATTTAAAGAGTAACTACACTTTTGTTGAGAAGAAAAGTAATTCTCCTCTGGCTGATCAATGTGCATTACAATTGACTTTAACAAACTTTGTTGCAAACTCCTACTTGTTTCTGTTCTTAAACAGTTGTTTGTTTCAGCATGTCCTTTCCAAACTGATTGCTGAATCTGTGCAGGTTCTGTTTTCATTATAATTAGCTAGTGAACTTTTTGTTCTGATGAGGAAAGTTGCAGTGTCTGCATGCTTTTTAGGAGTAATTAACCCTCACTATTGTCATCAGAAATGAAATTCCTATTGCAAGGGATACCTAAAATTTTATATCAATTGGTGCAGACATCAGTCAAAGTTAGTCAGCCAATCACAGAAGCAGGACATTTACACTTCCGGGAGGTGTTCTGTACACCAGCTGTGTACAGAACGCTTCCAGGTTGCCATCTTGCATTGATTTTTTTAAATATAGTTTTAGAAAACTACAGCGACTGTAGTTGTAAATGGAAAGACAATTTTCAATAACATTAAAGTGGAGTTTCCCCTGAAACATTTTATTATAGGCTTTCAGGAATAAGTCATAACTAGCAGGTAAATATCGAAAATCTGATTTAATTAGATAATTCCAACTAAGGGCTCAGTTGTTCATTGTTCCACAAAAGTTAAAACTGAGCTTCAGCCAGCAGTAAAATATTTCTTAATTGTACAGTACTGGGCACAGAGCTGCACTTAAGCCACTGAGGCTGTGATCTTGCAGCTTCTGGATTTGTGACCCTTGGAAAGCCTCAGAAACTGTACCCAGACCACACAATGTGGAAGATGAGGTGCCGGCCTATAATATTTCTTAGGCACTGAACTCTCCTTTTTAGGTGCTCTTCCTGGTACAACAGGACAATGAGGTACAGTTAGCTGCAGGGTGCCCTAAAGGTTCAAGGCCATGGCCGGCCCATCGGGTGGGGTCCAGTCCGTGAAGACTCCTTCCATGGAGGAGTTGGTATGCCCTTCCACAGTGGGTGAAATGGGAACTCTTCAAATCTCCCCTGTGATGGATCTTCAATACCTGTAGGATGGTGAGTTGGGGCTCATTGGACTTGAAGGTCTCCTCTCCCTCTGCCATA
Source organism: Nanorana parkeri (assembly GCF_000935625.1). Taxonomy (NCBI): domain Eukaryota; kingdom Metazoa; phylum Chordata; class Amphibia; order Anura; family Dicroglossidae; genus Nanorana; species Nanorana parkeri. Next base: position 194,228 of record NW_017306527.1, on the reverse strand, counting down.
GCTCTCCTTGGGCCCATCCATTTGTACATAGAGGGATGGGCGACCTGATTCCAGGCCCGGAATGGTGTCCCTTTCACATGTGTGTCATAGATATAAACGCTGTGCAACACTTTTTCTTTTGCGAAATTCTGTGACACTGGTCATGTGACACTGCAACACATTCAGGCATGGATCGACCCCACCCAGGGAGGTGGTTCGCTAGTTTCCCTCAGGCTATGGCAGCCATTTTGAACACATGCTCTTGCAAGGGACAATCTCCTGCTGCACCCCTGGGCCCAGGATCCAGCGCGAGCCTTCACCAGGTTATCCAGCACCCTTTAGTCGTGAGACAAAGGTCAGCTGCATCTCCTTCTGCTCGGCAGCAAAGGTCATTAGTACCTGCGGGATCCCCACACCTCAATAGCAGACATCGGGCACAAGGGAAAAGGGACTAGGGGCAGGCCAGCACAAAATGTGCAAAGGGCCATGATCGAGTTAACAGGGTTCCATTATATCTTGGCTTCTGGCACTTTAAACTAAACTTAAGTCCACACTCATTGGAGTCTTCCTTTCTTCCTTTGGGTACTCAACATTACTAGAAAAGAGCTTCCAGTTTATAGCTCTTCCCTTTTGGCCTGTCCATGGCTCACCAGGTCTTTAGAAAGGTACTGGCAGCTGTGCTGTTAGGGAATCCACATTGTGAGTTATCTGGACAATCTCCTTCTGTAGCAGCATTCTGCTCAGGCAATTTTTATCAATGCTAATCAGACGTTTCAGGCACTTCAGAACTATGGGCGGATCCAACATATCTCTTGGATTACCTGTTACCTTGAAAACAAAAGGGAACAGAGCGCCCCCTTGGTGTGTAAAATCATTTTATTAAGATAAATAAAACAAGTGATATATGTACTCACAAGCAAACGTTTTCATCACGCTTTAACAACAAACAAGAGGCCACACTGTCTGTTAACCCAACATGGTATCGCCCCGACTATGTAACACGGTTGCCTGCGGTCACATCACCGGCTGCAATTAGCCAAGATTGACGTGTTTCAGGGGCAAGCCCCCTTCATCAGAATCATGAGACAATCAGAATTGTCTTAGACGTGGCCCAGGTGTTTCTTTCCTGGGAGAAGGTTTTGACCCTTCAATCTCACGTACAGACCCTTATTCCAAGCAGCTATTGTCAGTTTGGTTTTGCATTCTGGGCTTAATGGTGGCCTTTTTTGAGATAGTGAGGTTTGCAGAGTTTTACTCTTGGCTTCTTCAGTTCAGGATTCTAGCTATGTGGGACAAAATTACGCTAGTCTCTGTATCAATCCATATGCCTGTCCCAGCATCTCATTGACCTGGTGGCTGATCAGCCTGGCACTGGAGGTGGTAAAGTAGTTTCTCCCACTGACATGGACAGTTTTACGATGGATGCCAGCCTGTTGGGTTCGGGAAGAGTCCTCAGCTTGGAGACAGTCCATGGGAATTGATCATTAAGGGATTCCAGACTTTTCATGAGCATTCTGGATTTGAGAGCAATTGGTGTCAGGCTCACGTAAACTTCACTTGTTTGGGATCACAACTGCGGAGGGGTATTTAGGCAAAAAGGCTACTCAGGATTGAGTCTCAGGCGTCACTCGCAATCTGAACGGCGAGTTTGAGACTCAGTCATCACAGCCAAAGCAAAAGGTTCGGTATCAAACAATGGTTATCTAACTCATAACCTGAATACTGACAAGAAGGCACAAACTAAATAATAACTGATGGTTGCTAAAGGAATCCCAGGATGTGGTTACCACCTAACACAGACAGTCCATACAACAATGAGGATTTGTATTGCAGTGAGCTAAGCTCCAATAGGAGCAGTACTTGTGGTTAGTGACCAGGTGGTTGCAGCGAAGAGTTGCAGAGCAGAGGGCATCCAATGCACAGCGGGGTGGCAGCAGGTCCAAGCATTTGTTTGGTACAGGTAGCAGATTCAGGAGGCAACAGGCGTTCTAACCTCAATTTCGGAACGCCATGTTGCCTCTCTGACGCTCTTAAATAGTGCCTGGGCGAGGGGAGGAGCCGCGGTTCGTACTGCACGACTTCCACGTTCCAGCGTGGAAAGCAGCCGCCGCGTCACGAGTAACCTCGAGCGGCTTCTGCGTTCCACAGTGGAACGCACAGAAGCTGCCGCTGACGCGGGAACGCAGTCCGGCAGACTTACAATTGGCCTATCCCTCCAGAGTCGGAAAAGGCTTCAAGGATGACTGATAAAAAATTTAATTGCACAATGCCACTGCTGTTGCTTACATCAACCATCAGGGCAGCACCAGAAGTTGCTCAGCTTAAATGGAAGCTGATGTAATTTTGGCCTGCGCTGTAAGGCACGTTCTGACCTTGTTTGTGGTGTTTCAGGAAATCTTTCACTGGTGGGAAACACCAGACGAGGATCCAGACAGATTTGGTATCCCGCCTCAACAACAAGGTGAACACAGGTTTATGGCCAGGGCCAGGGATCCTCAGGCCTGTTCAGTGGACACCCCAGTGACCCCATGGGGTTAGTTTCATCTTATATATATATATATGCATTCCCCCCTGTAAGGATTTTTCCTCTTCTGCTCCACAGAATCAAGATAGAGGGCATTTTTTGGATCCAGGTGGTGCCGAACTGGCCCAGAAGAGGTTGGCACTCGGACAACCTCCGATTCCTGGGAGTTTCCCTGTTTGCTCTTGCCAACATACTTGATTTGTTATCTCCAGAACTAGTATACCTTCTTGCTTTTCGCCCACTGGCTTTAAAGGTTTGTCTTTTGAAGCCTGAGAGATTGGGATCTATCTGACTCGGTTATTCGTATGCATTTGAAGGCTGGGCAGCCAACTTGAAGTCTATCGTCGCATTTAGAAAACCAAATCTTAGCATTGGTTATTCTGTTTCAGAGGCCTCTTTCGGCTCACACTCTGGTGAAAACTTTTTTACAGGGGACGGCTGATGTTGCTTCCCCCATCAGTTCTTCGGTATTGCCATGGTATCAAGTCCATTAGGGATATTCCCTTGGCTGGCCCACTTGTGGGTATCATGACAACAAAATGGGTTTTGGAATTGGTAGTTGTCCTGTAGAGAGCCTTTTCTTATTCTTTATAGAGATAAGGTGGTTCTGAGACGTTGAGACTCTTTTCTTCCCAAGGTTGTTACTTCCTTCCTCCTTTTTTTTTTTATCAGGACCTTGACTTGCCTTCTCTTCATCCGGCTCTGAAACATCCCAAAGAGATTTCCCTGCACTTGTTTGGATGTGGTGGGGACAATGTGAGTGCACTTTAGCCACTGTTTGTTTTTATCCATCAGTCAATTAATCATTACTACCTGTCTAAAGGCTCGCCCACAAGGGGCGTTCTGCAACTCTTCCACCATTGCTAAGGGGATTAGGGAGATCACCACTAAAGCTTGTGCCTTAAGACAGGGCTTCTCCCTTTCTAGTTAAGGCGCACTTGACTAGGTCTATCACTGCCTCTTGGTTCTTTCAGAACCAGGTGTCTGTTACTCAGATTTCCAAGGCTGACACCTGGTCTTTGGTACCTGGTATTCAGCGCTCTACTGACACCAGCTTCATTTGTAAGGTGCTTGAGGCTGCTCTTTAGGTTGCCATTTCAGGCTGCCCTAATACAGTTATAGTTATAACTCTAATACCATGTTATGTGGTAAAATGTCTTTATTATGGGGTTTCCAAGACTTTGTGTCACTTAGCCTATTGTCGGTTTAAGGGAATGTTTGCAGCCATGCTGTTTGCCAAAGCCCCCGTGGCTTATAACAGGACAGCCACTGGCATACTACCATCGGTCATTCACAGCAGAATTAGATAACAGTAGCGTTTTTTACAGTGGGAAGGCCATGGGCAGTGTGTTTCTAACTCAAGCATTTACCCCATATCCTTTTCATCTAAATAACCTTTAGGAAATTATGGAAATTGCAGTTGAACATTATTTTTGCAGTAATATGTGAATAATGTAGTGATTGCAGATAATGTAGTAATAGCTATTTTTACCATTCATTGATATTTTAAAATCTGTTTTCAAAGCACCTTCAAAATCCTCGTTACTAGGTTAAAACCGCGGTCGCAGTCAACATTTAATGTGTTAGGGACATAAGACCCCTTCTATAAAGGCGAAATAAACAGGCATCAAACACAAAAGGCATCTCACACACACCTCTGTAGCCTGTTAGAGATTTAGGCACTAAGACAAATGATGACATGATTCAAGAAGAAAGTTATGAAAAGGCAGATACTCTTCAAGTAGCTTGAAAATCCTCATTAATAAATCAACACATGGTCATAATAAGCAGCCAACATTTTGGGGACACAGAGGATACTCCATTTCAAAGAACTCAAGGTCAGACTGCACCTAAAGAAGGTAATTTACGAAGCGACCATACCCTACTATATGAAGGGTGAATAGCCTTTTTGCTGTCTGCAAAAATATGAAGCTCTCCCACCTTTCTTTGTAGAGGTTGTTGAGTGGAATGGAAACTAGACTCCCATAGAAGCTCCACATACCTGTAAAAAAGGAGTGCCGGTGTACAGGAGCAGCTATGCGGTCTGCATCCGACCGAGATGCAGACCGTGTAGCTGCTCCCGCAAATCAGGTACGCGGTCCATGACTGCATGCCTGACTTGTCAGCTGGCTGTGGGCCATATAGTACCTGTTCGGTACTTTGAGACCTCTGATATATTGCCTTTAAAAACATGTGGTTTATGGTTTAGGCCTCTGTCATTAGTTAGATTTTCAGTAGTTTTGCAACCCCAGAAAATAAAATGATACACTCTTTAATAAATGTATATGTAGTTATTGCCTATTCATGGGAACAGACTACCTGTATACACTTTTACTTCACACACACTCACGTGCTACAAAACGTCTGAAACTGTGGCCAGACAGAAGAGAAACGGTGAAGGCTTGTGTGGCAGCCTAGCCCTGCTTGTGGTTCAGAAGTAGTTATTAACTAGGCAGCCTTTCTAACCTTTAAAACCATCTGTGGTTAAAATCTCAACTAGCATATAGAACTAATCTGTCTGCTCTTACAGTTCACATGTGCTTTTCCTGGCTGAAAGCTTTAAGAATTTTTTTTATACAGGCTAATGCTAGTTAAATGAGCAAAACTTCTTCACGGAAGTGCCACTTCATGGATTGTTCCCATTGCTTTTAGAATGGGCAGAGAAGTGAAAATACAAGTTCACTTTAAGTACCACTGGTTCTTTTGTTCTGTAATATTGTAGTTAATGTGCTGGAAGTGAAAATAATTGTTGGGGAAAACATTTGTTGAATTAGCTAAATTGAATGAGTTAATAAAATTACCATTCATTGATCTGTTCATATTATGCATAGCACAGTTGTATAAAGATTGTTATAATAATGATCATATGAAAAAGTCCACCTAGAATGGAAATCTTAGTTATAGGTGCAATCTGGAGGACTATATAACTAGCTGCTTTTTCCATCCATTTTTGGCTACCTAAAGTTTTAGGTTTTCCTGTAAACCTTACAATGTTCCCACAACTCCTCTTGCATTCTCCATAAAATAAAATTAGCTGAACTCCAGGAAAAAAAATGTGATGCAAGAGTTAAATGCTCTTTTTGTATAGGGGATAAACATCCACTTACCTTAATTCCCCCATAGGCTTCTTTCCAGCTGCATGAAAGGTCCCCAAAAGTTGCTTTTCTTTGCCACTCTGTCTTAGGCACTTCTACATCATCCTGTACAATGCAGGACCAGCAGTCATGCAGTATACGTCAGTAGACCAAGGGCCCCCCAAAACCCAGAGCATCCTAGATCGGAGAAGAGAGCTAGCTAGCAGGGGAGTGAGGAATAATGTAAGTATAAGAAACTGTTAGACTTAGCAATCTACCAAAGAATGAAATAATGGCTTTGGGTGGGATAACGTCAAACCAGCTATTTGGGGGTTGGAGGTGTGTGGTGGAAAGGAAGGGGGGGGGGGGGT
>NW_017306527.1:166522-188267 GCF_000935625.1 Nanorana parkeri | reverse complement strand
AAAAGGGAGGGGGGGGGGGGTGTATTTCACTGGTAGTTTGCAAAGATGTCACCTGACTCCTGATTCAAAGGGCTGAGTTCTGCTGTTGGGTTAAAGCACAAACATTGAGATGTGCTTATTTATTTGTATTCAGCTATCCATCATTTGAACTGTTTAAACTTCCTGATAGTCTGACTTTAAATAAACTGCTCAAAAAAAATTAAAGGAACACTTTGAAAACACATCAGATCTCAATGGGGAAAAATATCATACTGGATATCTACTGTATACTGGACTGTGTAATGTGTTAGGAACGAAAGGATCGTAGAAAGGCATCATGGCACACTCACAAACCAGCATGTAAAACAACTTGTCTCACCACTAAGGACAATGACAGATGACAGACAATGACTTACCGATTTGGTGCAGCGACGCATGGGGTTTCTCAGCTGCCAATGGGATGTGCGGGATGCCTTGTGTGTTTCTGTACCTTTAAGGAGGTTGGGCGTCCTCCTGACAGGCCTGCACCCAATTTGATATCTTCTGCCCCCATGTGCTCCAAGATGGAGACTCTCATAGTTTAGAGTTAGGACCGCACTATAAGAGGTGCCTTGGCACCTCTGTCATTGTCCTTAGTGGTGAGACAAGTTGTTTTACATGCTGGTTTGTGAGTGTGCCATGATACCTTTCCACTGTTCTACTGTTCAAAGCCCATTTCGTGTGCACCTTACTGTATAACTGGTAACAAATTGTTGAGTGCGTTTGTCGTTTGTTTTGCTTTAGGAACGAAAGGATGCCACATTGTTTGATGGTAATGAAAAATTATCAACCTACAGAGGGCTGAATTTAAAGACACCCCAAAAATAAAATAAAAAAGTGAACAAATGATGCAGCAGGCTAGTCCATTGTACTGAAATGTCATTGCAGAAATTAAAAATGGTACTCATTAAAGTTTGTTTGGCCCTCACGTGCTTGTATGGATGCGTAACAACGTCGGGGCATGCTCCTAATGAGACGACGGATGGTGTCCTGGGGTATGTCCTCCCAGACCAGGGCATCACTGAGCTCCTGAGCAGACTGAGGTGCAACCTGGCAGTGTCAGATGGACCGAGACATAATGTCCTCGAGGTGTTCTATTGGATTCAGGTCAGGCGAGCATGGAGGCCATTCAATGGTATCAATTCCTTCATCCTCAAGGAACATACTCCCGCCACATGAGGCCAGGCATTGTCATGCACCAGGAGGAACCCAGGACCCACTGTACCAACGTAGGGTCTGACAGTGGGTTCAAGGATTTAATCCCGATACCTAATGGCAGTCAGGGTGCCATTGTCTAGCCTGTAGAGGTCTGTGAGTCCCTCCATGGTAATGCCTCCCCTGACCATCACTGACCCACCACCAAACCGGTCATGCTGAATGATATTACAGGCAGCATAACGTTCTCCACCGCTTCTCCAGACCCTTTCACGTCTGTCACGTGCTCAGGGTGAACCTGCTCTCATCTGTGAAAAGCATAGGGCGCCAGTGCGGACCTGCCAATTCTGGTGTTCAATGACAAATGCCAATCGACCTCCACGGTGCCGGGCAGTGAGCACAGGGCCCACTAGAGGACGTCTGGCCATCCTCATGAAGTCTGTTTCTGATTGTTTTGTCAGAGACATATGTTTTGTCAGAGACATTCACACCAGTGGCGTACTGGAGGTTATTTTGTATGGCTCTGGCAGTGCTCATTCTGTTCCTCCTTGCACAAAGGAGCAGATACCAGTCCTGCTGATGGGTTAAGGACCTTCTACGGCCCTGTCCAGCTCTTCTAGAGTAACTTCCTGTGTCATGGAATCTCCTCCATGCTCTTAGACTGTGCTGGGAGACGCAGCAAACCTTCTGGCAATGGCACGTATTGATGTTCCATCCTGGAGGAGTTGGCATGCCTGTGCAACCTCTGTAGAGTCCAGGTATCGCCTCATACGACCAGTAGTGACACTGACTCTAGCCAAATGCACAACTAGTTTTTGACGCGTTTGCGTATCCTGACCGTTTCCGGACCTGACAAAATGTGACATGCAGTATTTTTTCGTAAGCTGAACGGACTGCGCACGTGAGAACTGGAGCCCATAAAACACATAGGGATACATTGGGATGCATTTTGAGTGCAGCAGCGTACGGAGCCGGTCAGCACACAAAACGGACAGCGTGTGAACAGGCCCTAAAACCATTCCTGTTTTTGAAGTTGTCGCATTGTTGCCCATCTAGTGCACCTGTTGTTAATTTCATGAACACCAAAGCAGCTAAAACTGATTAGCAACCTGATCAATATCCCAGGAGTTTCATTGACTTGATGCTATACTCTGACTAAAAAGTGTTCCTTTAATTTTTTTGAGCAGTGTATAATTTTATATTTTTATTATCTTACAATGGGATCTTTTGTTTACATGGCTGCAAATTGTTTATGTGGGTGTAAAGCTAATGTGAAAGGAATGGTTTTTAGGTGTTTGCCATATTGACTTATCACTAAGGATTTTTCACTTTTTTTAGGCAGACCAAGAGAATTGCCTTCTATGGAGGCACAGAATGAAATTGTTCCTAAAATTGCCAAGATGACTGTCTCTGGAAAGAAGCAAACAATGGGATTTTATATACCAAGGTATGTTGTGCCTTAATATTTTATGATAAATCTGATATATAAATTACAGTATCATAAATGATACTGACAGAACTTGGTAGTATGATGGGCAGATGGCTTATTAAAGGTAAAAGGTGCCAGTCCTTGTTACTATTTTCTATTAAAGGTGATAGATGCTTGATGAAAGGGAATGTGTGGTTAAACACTTTCTTTACTTTTTTTTTTTAGCAAACTTCATTAATCAGTTTAAAAATTGGTAATTGTGGGCTCTCCAGTCTTTGGATTTTAATATTTATCTAAGGAAGAACCATGTGGTCAAGCTAATCATTGCAAGTGCCATTTTGCATTGTGTTACACTTTGGAATCTTCCAAAGACAATTTTACTTACGTGAATGATGATGGGCATCTTTAGGACAGTTAAACAAAAAAATCTTGGAGTGTTCATGAGAGTGATAACTGTTTTTTCCTGTTGTGTTCACCAGGGCTGAAGTAATTGTGATAGTGCATGACTATCAGGAAAACAAAAACCTGAAGGAGTGGAAAGTGCTTCTAGTATTAGTATGCCAGTAGCTGGTATGCTCGAGAGCGTGTTTCATATGTTTACTGCACTCAATCACTGCACTGATATAGCCCCTCTATTGCTACCTCCACCAGTGCTGCCCTGCAATTAGAAGTTCCAATCAGGGGTGAATTTTACTGATCGGAAAGTAGTATTACTTGCAGTAATGACACAATGTGTGTATTAAATGTTAGTGCTGTGGGCTTTAGATATATGAGGCACCAGATGAAGTCCTGTAGTAAGTGATGGATATATTGAAGCCAGTGCAGTGCTGACATGGGAAGTAAAAGGTGTTTAGGGACAGTACTGATTAAAAAATGAAGGTTTTTCTCCAGAAAATGTGTTCGTAAAAACGTCTATTACATATAGGGTTGTATTATATTAAAGTTTTGATGAAATCCATTTTATAACTTTGGACTTGGCAAGGTTTAATGAATCACACATTGCATATGGTCTACGATATTTACTAATAATTGGGCTGATCTATCCTGTCAGTTTTTGGATGACAGCAGCTCTGTAGCGTGGCCGAGCGGGGGATCGTTAAATATCAATGATATTTAACGATCCCTCTGTGCAGAGCAAACACCGGAGTGATCGTCTGATCACTCCGGTGTTTGTAAATAACTGGGGACACATAGTACTATAACGCAGCAGTTGAAAATCAAATCAATAGGAAAAAATTGCAGAAAATTCAAAAATGGCTTGGCCAGCTGATTTGAAAAATGGTCCGGAGGGCTTGGCAGCGAAGGAGTTAATTAGCCATCAAACATGTCATGCTTAAAAATTGCGTGCACCCGCAATTGCGATGCTTTAAAAGCTTTTACCGCTCATCAGTCTAGTGTTATCAGTGATTGATGGCCCTAAAATTATTGCTCTCACTGCGACATGTAACATGTGCGGCGTAATAGGCGAAATCATCGTTTTCGCAGGTATGCGCACCTGACGCATGTTTGCATGCGTGTACGGGTGGGGGCTTTTAAAAAAAAAAAATTGTAATTCTCTTTTATGTGTGACTTAAATTTTATTTTGGAAACTTTAATTTTTTTTCCTATTTGTTTTTTTTTTTTCACTTAACTTTATTGCTATCACATAGGAGGCTAAGAAACCCCTCTATGTGATAGCAAAATATGTGGCTGGTCCTCTTTATGGGGACATCAGGGGTCTCCAAGACCCCTAATATCACCTGGGACCCCCCTGAAGAAGCTGATGAAGCTTCATCAGCTTCTCTCCAAGCTGGAGAGTGACACAAGAATGCGGAAGTGATGTAATGTAAATCACTTCCGCATTCTGGCAGCGGAGAGGGGACCAGAGGGAGCTCAGGTACTGATAGAGGCCGTATGCTAGTCCCGGGCTCGCGCCGGGCACAGCGGAGCACGGGATCGGCGTGACAGCGGGAGGGGGGGCACGTAGGGAGGGGGGACACGGGCCGGCAGCTCATACAAGCGGTCTTGTATGAGCTGGTGGGCGTGGCTGAGCAGATGTCTAAAGATGCCCGCTCAGATCTAGAGACCTCTCGGCTGGCCGTTTTTTCACAACGGCCGGCCCTGAGGTAGTTAATGAAGATTTTCAACTCCTTCAGTAAATCAGCCTTAATATCTGTTGGAGCACCTTCCGTTCTAAAGAGTAGAAAGCCTCATCTAGGTTCTTCAGCTTGTCATTCATCACATTGCGCTCTATACACCAAGAAAATGTACCTGGCTCAAGTTTTTTAAGCTGTCTTGTGTATAATGAAGATCTGGTAAAGCTCCTAAACACAATCTCACAATTTATGGTAAAGCTAATGCAAGTGATACAGTTGATAAAATTGTATTGATTAGCTATTTGTCATAGATTTCACTATAAATCTCCCTAAATTATATTTATTTCAACAGCATAATGTTTTAGTTATCATCTGGAACAGGATATGCGAATAACTGCTGATGAATGATAGGCCTGTGTACCATGTTTGAGCAGGTGGAGAGAATTGAGTCAAACTTGTTTTAAACACAGCTATTGAGAATGAACCCGTATCTTCTTCCGATATACATTGTAGGTAGTAAGTGAAAGATGACTAATATCTGTGTCCGTTGCTTCAAACATTTGGGGTTTTGCATTTTTCACGGTTGAGTGGCCGTTAAAGCCTCAGCAATTTCTCAATGCAGTTTGCAGTCTCTTTATCTCTTTTACTCTTATCTTTTTACTTTGTTAAAGCCCAGTTTATGAAGATTTGTAAAACTTTTGTGTGGAATTCTGTAGCTTCGTGTAGCCTTTTATTTTCGCACATTAATTCCCAATTTTATTTTTTTAAGAATGAAATATCTTTTTACATTTTTTTTTAAAAACTCTTTCACACTTACTAAGTTATTTTCAAGCATGTTTGTAGTTTTAACAAGTTTCCTAAACCTGTTCAATTATTTCTGTAAATATTCTCCACAGCTTAATAGACCTGTCTTCAGGATAAAGTGTGTAGCCTGATACTTTATATTTAAAAGCATTACACATAACTGTGTACAATGTAACTTTTGCTGAGCGCCCTTGAGGCCTCTCAGGCTTGCAGCTTTCTGTAGTCAAAGTCTAACTCCTTAGAAGTCTGAACTAAAGGCCACATTTACACTTGTACCCATGTTAACACGTGGCACAACAAAGCCTGAAATATGATCTGTGTGGTGCATTGTCATTTGTTTTCAATAGCAGCCCACACACATACCCAAACACACCTGAATTTCAGCATAACACATATGTTGTCTAGTGCTGGACTGGAATAAATAAATGAGGTGCGTGTTTTGGTTTATAGTAGCCTCGTTAAGGGTCCCTTGAAAATCAATGGGGATCCCTAATACAGCATGTGTCTGTGTGCACAAGTGTGAATGGACACTAAAACAACTGCATCTAACTAGAGGCTACCATTGCAGGAAAATGGTGCGTGCCCAGGGTCTGACTGGGACTTTGTGGTCACAGGGGGAAGGGATAAGGGCCCACTGAAAATTGTGTCTTAGCTAGAATTGGGCATAGCGATCCAAGTGGCAAAAAGTGGGCACAGCACACAAAACGCTTTGTGAAACGCGAGTGTGGGTACAAAGTGCTGCAATAATCCTCAATCACTTTCACTCTATATACCAGTTTTGTTCCTAAAACCCCCAAGCATCTTACATGTGCTTAAAACTTCCTGCTGTTTCTTTTCCGTTAGCAGAACTCTATTCACAGGTAAGTACAGGCTTCCTCAGCATAGCGTGCTGGCGACTTCCTCTGATACCCGGGAGGTGGGTGGGTCAGGATATGTATTCGATTTCCTGGAGAGCTAATAATTACATGCCAAGCCCTCTTCTTCCCACACACACTGCTGGTCTCACCCTTCAGCTAGTACCATGTACCCCAACCACTTGATTTCCACGGTCTCCTAGCAGGCTTTACACATACAAAACTCATACAGCTCTTCCTCCTAGTTGCTAGGAGACGCTAAGGGAGAGAACCCCTACATGCTTTTTAATGCATTTTTGTGCTATATGCTCAGAACCTAGGCAGGGTCCCCCTAAGATGCTTTTTAATGCATTTTTGCCCTATATATACTTTGGGCCCACCTGGGCGATTCCCCTGTCCCCCTAGATACACTTGTAAACCTAACCATTTTCCTTGCCATTTTCACTTCCTATAATTTGTTGAAATAAACATACCAGAAAAACTCGGCACATTCCTTTACAGATGCTTATTTTTTAATCTAATGTTAGATTACTTTAACCTAAATACAGTCTTACTTTTTTGAAGTTACTTTTGGCAGTAGTGACAATATGTTGTGAATAAGTTGTAAAATATTTAACATAGTGGAATCATGGAGTCTTCATTTTACTACATTTGGACCTTGGTAGTTTATACCTGGGAACATGGGTACAATGATCCTTCTGTCAAAGGCCACAAAAGAGGTGACTGAACTTCTGAAATGGATCTCCCACTAAAACATAAGGCAATTTTTTTAGTTTTAGATACAGTAAGGAAAGGTTATAATGCCTGTCTGCTTTTTTGCCATGTGTCCCATTGGGGAGATTTCCCATCACTTCCTGTCCGATAACCACAACAGTGAAGTCAGAGGAAATGCTCCCAAAGTAAGGGGAATTCCTGGTAGTCATCGGGGTCACCAGAACTAGTTTGCCCATTGGAAGATTTCCTATCTATTCCTGTTCTGATGACAACCCAACATTTCCTTCACGTACAGTGATGGCGGTCACCAGGACAAATACAGAGGGTAAAGCTCCCTAACTGGGACAAAAAAAATAAAAAAAATTGACTTTAAATTAAAATAATTAGTGCAACTAAATGAAATTATGTAGCAGGCTTTTCTGTTGTTTTCTAACCTGTTCTTCAACTCCAATAATCTTTCCTTAACTTTACTACACCTGACAGTCTGCCTGCAGTATTTCTAAAACAAATTAAATGTGTTTTTTCACAATTTGGAGGAATTAAATGATCAGGGTAGAGTTGTGAATTGCATGTGCTGTTAAAATGTAAAAATAGGATGGCGGCTAATTGAAAAAAATTTACAGACACAGCCAAAGTGTAGGCATACATTTATCTTTTACTCAGCAGATTCCAACTAACAGCAAGTTTTGCTCATCTGACGTTTTTGTTTATATTTAGCTACATGCTTTTTTTGTTTAATTTTTTTTTTTCTTTTACATGTTATAGTGCTGCATCTCATGTGAATGGGCAAAGTGTTCCTTTGTCTGCAAAAAGCCAGCCTGTGGATGACATCATGGAGGAACCTGAAAGCACTGTTCAATCATCCACACAAATGAACACATCACAGGTCTCTGATGAACGTAATGCCACTACATCCCAAGTAAAAAGTTCTGGAAAATCCAAACAGAAAATTAATGTTAAAGAAGAGCTAGAAAAGAGACAAGGAGGAAAACAGCTACTAAACCTTGTTGTAATAGGTAATGTGTAAGCATTGTTCTTTCATTCTTCTACAACTTGCTGTCCTGGGTTAGTTCTATTGAAAAAACATTGTCTCTTTCTTGTCCATTAAGGGACACAGGATTCGGTTATTCAGAGACAATTGGATTATACTGCCTTCAGGAGGAATTTCTACTGGCAGATGAAAAAGCCATTGGACAGCCAAGCATAAATCCTCCCAGTCCTTTTATGCTTTTTGCTAATGGTCTAGTAGGATGGACTGCTCTTCTGAGTAAAGTTTTATCATTTTTACCAGTCATTTTCTCTTTTTTCTGAGCCTGGCTGCATCTATCTGGATGGACACTTCCTTAGTTATGGATAGCTTGGGAGGCCATACTTTTCTAGGTCCTAATTTGTGGCACAGCCTCTCCATAGAAAGTACTATGTCACTAACTGGAAGGTTGCGCTTTTTTAATGTGGGGTAGCTGCCTACTGCCATTGCACACTTTTGCAACAGAGACACGATTTTACCTTGGTTGGTCTTTGCTGCTTTCTACAGTAACCTGGTCCACTCCACGCAAGTGAACATGTCCTGCTTGCAGCAGCTGGTTCGTGAGTACCAAATGGTTTTTACCTGGTGTTCTCAATTGAGTTGTCTCTCTTAATCAGTATGACATGTTGGATCCCAAGCACAAGGGGAGCAGTCCTGCCCCACAATCTGCTAACAGTTCCAGGGTGGCCTGCAGTGTCTCTCCTCAGGGACTTGACACCAGGTAACGAGGAATCTTGATGCCGAGGGGTGGGTAATGACTCACCGCCCGGCTTCCTGATTGGCCAGCTTTCTAACCAATCAGGAAGCTGGGCCGCAAGTTATTATACACCTAGGACTTTGCTAAGTAATTTCATTCTTACTGCGATTTTGTTTTACTGTTGTATTATGTGTCCCTTTATTGTAACATCTTTTTCTTTTTTTATATATTTTTTTTTGCACCTTTTCCTTTTTTAAAAACAATCTTTTAAAATCGTCAAGCTTATCTCTATGCTCTAAATGAGAACTTAAAAGAATCCTTGTCTCTTTGAAGAGTTATATCATATTGTAAAACCTGTTATATTACTGTCTGGATGGACAGAGGGCATTATAGGCATTTGTAGTGAGTTGACTGCGGAGTTAAACCACCATGGTGACCATTGCTCTTAGTCTGCTGGCCTTAGATTGTTGTCCCTCGATCTGCAAAATCTCTGAGCAGGGTGAGGCTGAGAGTGGTTTTGTCATTTATTGGTGGCAGCACCGTAGGATCGGAACCATGTATCGTCATATATTGGTGGCAGTACAGTGCGATCGGACCTGCCGTTCTGTCACAGGCAGTATATTGAAATTGTTAGATAGAAAGAAACTGTGCTAGGAATCAAATAACACTCTAAGAGCAGCTGTGCTTAATAGGTGAATACACCCAAAAATAGGAAAAAAGAAAAAAGCACTGCGCTTCAAACTCAAAAATGATATTCCTAAAATGTGAAAAAAATTGTATAAACTGTGAAATTGACACAAAGGGATACACAATTTTGTGTCATACACAACACCTGTGTTGCACAATGCCTGTGCTGATGGGAAAAAAAACCAAAAACACATGCTAGTACATCTCATAAAATGTGTACATATAGAAAATCCTGTGTTGAATCTCACTAGTGATGTATAACTCCCACCTAATCTACATAACCATGTGTGAAGTCCATTACTTCTGGATACAATAAAGTCCTTGTATGTGAGGATATATCTTCCTGCTTTTATAATCAACACCAACGTCCGTGAATGCAAAAACAATTAGTGAATCAGTGCTCTCCAGTCTCCACCGTGCTCAAAGATAAGATCTGGCCGCACTCACCGACTCCTATTGCTCACCATATTTCAGATGAACAATTAGCGCTTTGCTGATATATATAGAACCAAATCCTCTCCTTTGTTTTTAAATAAAAAACAAAGGAGAGGATTTGGTTCTATATATATCAGAACCAAATCTATATATATTGTGCAACACAGGTGTTGTGTATGACACAAAATTGTGTATCCCTTTGTGTCAATTTCACAGTTTATAGTGTATTGAGATTGTCTCTGAATAACTGAATCCTGTGTCGCTAATGAACTCCAAGAAACTGCATTTACAGTAAGTGCAAAAACCCTGCTTTTGTTGTCTTCCAAGCACCCATATTCATTATTCATATTCATCATGTATATGTTGCCTCCCAAGCCTCCATAACATTAGCATATCATTTAGCTGTCTTTATGTCTGTATCAGCTGATGGTTTGGCATGCTCTTTCCACTGAAGATCACGATTTCTAGGTAGAATTTTGTCATCATATGCTTAGTTTGTCTTGATCACGTGTGTCCCAGGTATTCTTAAACTGGAGCAAATTTGTAAAACATTTTTGTGCACATGTTAAAATGTGAATTTCTGGCTAGAAAACTGCTTAAAACCAGCTTAAAAAGCAATTATATATTTTCTGAAAGCAGTGGTCCAGTTGAATAAAAAACAAATGCTAGTTGCAATTTTTTGTATGGTGTACAATATGTACATAGAATTTGATCAAAACAATATTTTTTTTCTAGAACAAAGTACAGTAAAATTAATTTTAGTGCACACTAACAGAATATAAAACCCAGTAAAATATAAAAGATGGGGTTCTGTTTTGTAAAATAGATGCCAAACATGATGAGCCTAAATATTGCACGCACCCATGACATGACAGAAACAAAAACCCCTACAGTACCCAAAATTGCTCATAGGCAACATTTTAAAAGCCTTTAGCACTCGTCAATTTAAAGATAACCATGAGTGATGGCACTAAAATTATTTCTCTTCGATGTTCACAGCTATATGTAACGCAATGCTATGGTCGTTTTTGCACATAGGCACACCCAACTTTTGCGTTTGTATGTGGGGGCTTTACATTTTGTATTTGTTTTATATAAACTTAAACATTTTTTTAAATTTTTTTTTAACACTGAACTTTTTCGCTGTCACATAGGAGACATTTTCTAGCAGTATACAGGCGATCACTTGTATGTGAAAGCCGAAAGTCGGCTGAAAAGAACACTACCAAGATCATCTGGCATCTGCATCAGCTGTGATCTTTGTGTAACAACTTCAGGACAATGCCGTTTATATAGGTATTGCGGTCCTGAAGTGGTTACAGTAAGCCTTTTATTAGAGAAAAAGGGAGCTGCCTTTGATGAAAATACTGTTTGCCTGTTTTTTTTTCTGGTTTTAATAGTTTTAGTTACTGATTCAGAACAAGTATGCAGATTAGCAAAGTCAGAGAAATTAGAACACCATATACCGTATTTTGCGCTCCATAAGGCGCACCGGTACATGTATTAAAACCACCCGGTTTTAATACAAGTGATCTGAATAGATCACTTGTACTACACGAGCAGCGGCTACCACTGTATGTTTAGCTCTGCTTTAGCAGGGCTAAATGTACAAAAGTCTAGGGATTCGCTCCATAAGACGCACACACATTTTCCCCCGCCTTTTGGGGGGAAAAAGGGCGTCTTATGGAACGAAAAATACGGTAAGCATTCTTGGTTCTAGATCTATAATTATTATTGATAGTGGAAGCAAGCATGTGCAGGAAAAGTAGGCAGCTAGCGCTTTCAGAAGGAGCAGTGGCAAGCTTCAGTGTTTTTGCCATGATCAATTTCCTTTTACCAATTGCGGACATTAGGCATGCTATGTATGCCCAAAACAACTCCATGGAAAAAAATCCATCTAAAGAGCAAAAAAGAGAAAAGTAATCCTAATAGGGAAATTAAGAGATTTGGTAGATTGGTGTGTACTTGTTGGCTTCTACTGCAGAGGGAAAACTTTTTTTTGTTTTTTACCTTTTTTTTTGTAACCAGGCCATGTCGATGCTGGAAAAAGCACACTAATGGGTCATCTACTATACCTCTTGGGACATGTGAACAAACGAACCATGCACAAATATGAGCAAGAGTCCAAGAAAGCAGGCAAAGCTTCTTTTGCATATGCTTGGGTACTGGATGAAACAGGAGAAGAGAGGCAAAGGTAATTTATCGGAGATTACTGGCTTATCATAAATAGCTGGTTATGTAAGAATATCTGGAATCATAGGTCATTCTGTCCAGTGGGGTCACTCACCAGAGCAGTTTGTGGGAAGACATTTGAATATTTATGTTTGTGTTGATTGGGGTTAGAGGCTATGCCCCAAATATAAATAGCTTCTAGACAACTTAAAGCATAGTTCCAGTTTTGCAGTCAAATTTGGGAAAATACCACTATATGTTTGTGTTCTCATTCACACAACATACATTAAACAAGACCTTTTGGAGGTCTCTTTGGTGAAGGCCTTTGTGCAGATTTCAAGCTACTCTGAGCAGTTTGAGAGTGAAACCATATGGTCAAACCGAGGGTCAGATTGAGCTTCAGCTCAATAACACACAATGATTTGAAGGCTTTAACCCTTTGTTAGCACAGTGTTCAAATTTCATTTGCAACTGATAATGAACAGCACAGTTAATTAGATAAACTACGTAGATAAAATAGCTTTGCACAACCTCCTCCTTAACCCCTTCGTGACGGGAGACATACAGTGTACGTCCCGTCACAAAGTGGCTATATGACTGGCCACGTACACTGTACGCGCCGAGTTATATCAGCCTCCATAATGCTGGTAACTACTGATTCTCAGCAGTTACCAGACATTAATGAATGCCTCAGTATTGAGGCATTCATTAATGAAATAGTTAAGCTTTTGTAAAAGCTTCTTTCTTTCATTAATGAAAGAATGAAGCCTTTACATTCAGATACGGGTTCGCTAAACAACGAACCCGTATCTGACAGCTGAAGATAGCAGAGAGGTAGCAGTGACTCACATCTCTGCTATTCGTTTTGACAGCTGTATAGCCTGGCCTGATGTTAAATGATACATTTCAAGCAGAAGATACAAATGTATCTCTTTGCCTGAAATGTATCAGTTTTGATCGTCTAGAAACGATCATAGCTCATTCATGAAGGTGTTACAGAAGAACTCTGGGCAAAACATTTATTAAGCCTTGCGGTGGGGATACCCTCACAATAATCTACTTTACAAATTATAAGGAACAAACCCCTCACAACCCCTCCTAACATTACAAAAAAAGACAAGCAAGTAGAAATATTAGCCCTTAAAGGAGATCTATGAGGTGAGTAATTTCCACTCATTCTTATAGTTAGAGCCGACCTGTGACAAAGAAGCTGTCACAGGTCGGCTCAATCGATCGGAAAGTGAGCAGAAACATGCACCGATCCTCTCACTTCCCGATAGTCTCCCTGCAGTGAGCGGTGTCAGTCACCGCCGCCCGTAGGGATTCCCCTCTCCAATGCTCCAGCTCTGACTGGAGGAACAAATGGGGGAGGTGCGGGCACAGCTGGCTCTACCTCTAGATAGGCAGAGCCAGCTGTCACTCACGCAGCTGGGTGGATCCAGACAGTATTTTCGGGATCTGTCCCGACTGCTGCGCTCTCAGTATAACATGGGCAATAGCCCGCTATATACTGAGCTTTCGGTTACAGGAGGAGGTTAGTATATGTCCTCCTGTGACCCTAAAGAGAACTATGGGGAAAAACACTTACCACATAGATCTCTTTTTAACGTGACATTAAACCCTCAGTTTTTTTAACATAAACCAATACTGTAATGTGCGCCTTACTGTAATCCATGGCTGTTTCCGTTCTCTTTGCTGCTCTTCCTTTTAAATCCTCATGTCTTCTCATGCTGGGGGAGAACTTCCCTTTGCAGCTGAGCGCCTCTTCCTGTAGTGCTGGCTCAGGTTGTGAACCTGCACACAGACACCATGTATCCATTTCAGAGACAAGGCAGTCTGCTGCGAAACAGAAGTTCTGCCCAACATGAGAACAGATACGGATTTAAAAGGAAGAGCAGCAAAGAGAAGGGAAACAACCATGGATTACAGTAAGGCACACATTACACTATTGTTTTATGTTAAAAAATCTGAGGGTTTAATGTCACTTTAAGGAACCAAGAAACCTTAACCCAAGTAAAAAGAATTCAAACTGCAAGAAGCATTTTTTAAACTTATGCTATATGAATGGGAACATGTAACCAATATAAAATAAGTGTTATCCCAATTTGGCTCTGAAAGTGGAAATACACTGTAGGGAGTATACAGCACTGAAAATGTAAGCAGCAGTTTTATAATTTTTATGCTGTGTGAATGGGAACATGTAACAATTGTAAAGTAGATGTTAACCTAATTTGGTTGCAAAAGTGGAACTTCAATTTAAGCACTGGCATACACTGGTTGAATTCTGTCCTGCTGAATGAGCTGCAAATCGAACACTGTGTGGCCCAGTTGGCACCCCTTCTTTCGACTAAAGTTGATTTTTTTTTAATCCCTGGTCGAAAAAGTCTCGCCCAAACAGTGACTACAGCCAATCAGTGTATACATTTAGTGTATATAGCCTTACATTTAATTTGATCTTTTTACTATTGTTTGGTGTGCTGAACCCAACTGAATTTCTTGCTATTGTAGAGGAGTGACTATGGATGTAGGCATGACCAAATTTGAAACAAAGTCCAAAGTTATTACTTTAATGGATGCTCCGGGGCACAAGGATTTCATCCCAAATATGATTACAGGTGCTGCTCAAGTAAGTGCAGATCCTCTTGTGTACACTGTTCTGTCTGTTTCTAGGAAATCATTTGTGATGTAGTCTAGATTTATTAATTATTTATTATTTTAACAGGGTAACCAATTTGTTTTTTAAACCTGGCAGAGGTTTTCCTTGTTCCCTACTCATTTCAAAACTAAAAGCAAAAAAGCTTTAGCTAGATTTCTGCTTTAAAATGCAGTTTTTTTGTAGATTTTGTTACAAGTTGTCACTTGCACTTATTCCAAATAGTACTCATTTTAAAATAAGAGTTGTTTTACCATTTTATTCTTAGTTTGTTTGCATGTGCCAATGAATCTTTTGTATGGATAGGTTACTAATATCACACATACAGCTGCTCTGTCCATAGTGTTTCTTTGTGTATAGACTGTTTCCTGTCTTTTAGGCTGACGTGGCCGTTTTGGTTGTAGATGCCAGCCGTGGGGAATTTGAAGCAGGCTTTGAAGCTGGTGGACAGACACGTGAGCATGCACTGCTGGTCCGCTCTCTTGGTGTAACTCAACTTACAGTAGCAGTCAATAAAATGGATCAGGTACATCATATTATATTTACATTGCATGCATGTATCAATAGCCACAGTGTTTGATGCTTAGTAAATGGAGGTCTTCCTGTAGTTTTTTGGAACATGCTTTAGTATTCATTCCCATTTTTGTCAGTACGGAATCTCATTAACGGGGTTTGTTTATTCCAAAGTATCTGAATGATTGGAAGCATCTTAACTAAGTAAGAGGTTATCATGTCTCTATATTGACAGCCATTTACCACATTGTCATCTTTTTGCACAGTCTTGTGACTTAACGGACTTTGGTCCTTATTTCAGAAGCAAAGAAGCATATTTGTTAATTCTGGTGATGTAAGTGACTGAAACCTGTGTTAACAGAACTGAAGACTTTGTGATTTAGGTATTATTGGGCTGTACTGTAAATCAGTTGAGGGTAATTTGTATAGTGCAGTTATCCAAATGTTTTAGGTGCTAACGGGAAAGATGTCTATTCACGCTTACAAGATAGCAGAGCACCGGGAAAATCTCACCAGTGTGCTGATTTTCATTCACAGTCTAGTTTTCTGGCTGGTGGTGGGAAGTAAAACAGGAAGCCACAAAAGTAGGGCTGGTGTGTGTGAATCACAAGAGTGGCTAGCTCACATATATTATTTTTCACTTAAAGCACCTCACATGTATTGTATTTCATTGTTCATTCAGTTTGGCTGAAGTTGTACTTTAGAGTTGCTAGTTGCTTCGGAGCCATGTGAAATAAACTGAGAAATCAGAAGCTCCTTATGTTTTGTTATGCCACATCTAGTATAATTAAATGCTCATGTATATAGGAATCTGCCTGTATACCGAGTTTGTTTACTTCTAAAAACAGCATTTAGTTTGCTGTGCCATGCTTTCATCGTTCCCTGCAACTCTCTCTGTATTACCCCTTGTTATAAGCTTTCTTACATTACCTGCAGGTTAATTGGCAACAAGATCGATTTCGGGAAGTTACTAGTAAGCTGGGGCACTTTCTGAAGCAAGCTGGATTTAAGGTAACAGGAATATTTATTTTTAACATTTTTTTTTTCCAATTTCAGAGCTAGGTATGGGGGAGTTTAGTAGGTGTTTGAGTAATATTGTCTTGACATGTCAGTAGTGGTACAGGCAAAACCTAACCCTCCCTTCCATATATACGTATAATTTATTGCTATGGATATATAGGCGCATGTGGGACTGTGCTGACATAATCCGCTGGGTTGAGTTTCACATGTGTATGCTTGTGTTCTTTTTCTTGCCATACAGTGGTGAGGAAGCATCTCCCCACTGCTGCCCTGCTTGTAAAAATCTAAGTGGAACTTTGATCTTTGCTCTGTTCCTGCTGCTTGCTTATAGTAACTGTGGTCATCTCAGGCTATCCAATCCTCACCTGCACTAGCTGTCTGTGTTTTGTGAGTACCTGTAATGTGGGCTTCCAGCTCACATTCTAACTGCTCTGGGGCTGCTTGCAGTGCACCTGCTGATTGTGTCGGCTCTTGCGGACTGGCATTCTGTTGCACTCTGCACCTATTCCATCATCTTAGTAGTCTTTTAGCTCTGTGTGGGCAGTTCCTCTGCTGTTTTAGATGAGGTTTTTACTACAGTCATGCAAGACTTTATGGTCCCAAATCCCTGAGTTATTTGGGGACTCTGACTGCAGAGCGTGCCTACAGATTGTGTATCTGATTTACATCTGGCCTTGGCGGCTTCTGAGTGAGCACACTAGAGTCCACTGTTCTCCATCATTAGGAAGACTGTTTTGGCTCGTACTAATGCAGTGAGCACAACTCTGAAACTAGAGGATCAGCCTGTTGCTTGTACTAGTACTGTTTCTAGGCTCGGGTGCTGTAGAACCCCTAAGACCCCAAAGACTTTCCCTTTTGTACCTGCTTTTCCAACTATTTCTCTAGGGAGTCCAGGGCCTGATGGTTGCTTCCTTTTGAGGCAGTCCAGTTTGTCCAGCCTCACTCTAGACCTCTACAATGGAATGTGAAAGACTTCCTGTGTCCTTGAATGGACGAAAAAGAAAACAGTTTTTTGTACTCTGTGTAAAATCATATTCCTGGGGTTCAATAAGGTAAATGGGTCTGTGCCGTCTGTTTATAATCATACTCTCAGTCAGGGCCGTCTTTAATACTGATTGGACCCTGGGCAAACAATTTCTTGGCGCCTCCCCCCCCCCCCCCCCGGCCCTAACAGCAGCATACGGAAGAGGTGGGGGCAACAATATGTGATGCCGAACGCATAGTAAACAGAATGGTGCTGCAAGGGTTGCTGCCTTTTCTTCAAGCGAATCCCGAACAGTCTAACACCACACTCCAACTTTTTTTAGAATAAACAAGAGAGAACGAGGAGAGAACTAGGAGAGACAGCCAGGAGAGAAGTAGGAGAGACAGCAAGGGGAGAGAGCGGGGAGAGACAGCAAGGGGAGAGAGAAGAGAATAAGGCAAGACAGCCAGGAGAGAGACAGCCAGAATAGAGAGAGAGGAGAGACAGCTAGGAGAGAGAGTGAGGAGAGACAGTCAGGGGATAGAGAGAAAAGAGACGGCAAGGATTGAGAGAGAAGAGACATCCAGGGAGGAGAGCGAGGAGAGACAGCCAGGGGAGAGAGCAGGGAGAGACAGCCAGGGGAGCGAGCAGGGAGAGACAGCCAGAATACAGTGAGAAGAGACAGCCAGGAGAGGGAGCAAAGAGAGACAGCCAGGAGAAAGATTGAGGAAAGACAGCCAGGAGAGAGAGCGAGAAGAGACAGCCAGGGGATAGAGTGAGAGACAGCCAGGAAAGAGAGCCAGGAGAGAGACAGGATATTCAATATCCTGGTGGGAAGCTGTACGGTGTCTCAGACGGGCTGTGCAGGTATCGGTATCGGTGCAGTAGCATCCCTAGTGAATTATACACGTGCAATGCATTTTATAGACCAACTACACATGCAATCTAATAATAATCTACATGTGAAATAAATATATAAGTACGCAGAATCACCCTATGGTGAATAAATACAATATATAGTGAAAAAATACCTAATATGTATTTATTCACCATAGGGTGATTCTGCGTATTTATATATTTCTGTATTTACTTCACATGTAGAATATCATTAGATTGCATATGTAGTTGGTCTCTATAGCGCAGGGCATGTTTATAATTCACGTTTTTTTAGATGTTATATACAGTTTTTTTTAGCATGGCAGCTTAGGGGTTTGTTGTTCCATAGAACAGATCTAGTTTGTAATATTATCTATAGGTGCATCCCTAGTATTGAGAGTACAGGAAGCTTTGCTGCAGCCATACATAGAACTTGATAATGCCATTTTCTTTAAAAACTCTAAATCCTGCTTCAGCAGCATAGATTGAACTAGAGAAGCAATGTCAGGAACCTGCTCTGCATATGTATGTGTTGCACACAGTATATGTATCTGTTGCATACATAAACTGTGGCATATTTGGGCACTTACTTGGTGTGAAGGTCCAGAGAGGGGAGGCAGGAGGGGACACAGTGGGGGTGACATCTCAGGGCACGGTGTGGGCTCCCAGCAGGGCCCCAGTCAACACAGGAGAGCAGAGTATGTAGAGCGGGAGGCGGGGTCGAGTTGATAGTGGGCGGAGCCCAGAGCCACGTCTATGCTGCTGTATGTAGCCTCCTGTGTGTAGAGCACCGATGCTGTGTACACAGACGGGGCAGGGCTGGTGCAAGCCCCATTGCCTACACAGGTGAGGCTGCCAGCCCTGCATGTGTTTATCTTATGTGGGCTGAAGGGGCAGCTGCTTTGGGCCCCACAACAATGATTGGGCCCTGGGCGACTGCCGCTTTTGCCCTGCGTTAAAGACGGCCCTGCTCTCAGTACTGCTTGCTGCAAAAATGAGGCATACTGGTAGTAGGGAGGTTATGCTGTGCTGGCCTTACAGTATTGTCCAATCCTCCTTTACGTGGCGGTATAACCCTAAGGTGAAAGATTTCCTGTGTCCCTCAATGTATTCCAAGAAAAGGAATTTAAAGTGAAAAGGAATTTAGAGTACAAACATTAATTTTGCATCTATTAAACAGTTGTAAAAATGCTTTCAGTAGTATAATTAACAGACTCAAAAAGAACAATAAGAAACATACCCATTAATATATAAATAAAATAATACACCAATACCTAAACACTACATTCTTTCTGCTGTGCATTGAGATCTTTCCCCACACACTTTTCTCCACTACTGTTCAAAGAATGGACACAGTATTTGTGAGGTTCTACACAGAACTGTTTTCTGTAATGAATTAAACAGCTTGGTCTGTACAAGAGCTATGCAATGTTTACATCCTCTATCGTTCATAATAATATTTTAAAACCAATATTTCTTACTAATTCCCCATCACTGCAAAATTATTTATCAGAAGGCAAAATAGGCTTTACATATGGAGGTCTTTTTTGTTTATCCGCCTAGAGTTTCTCTTGAGTCCATCTAGATTACCGACATACAAAGTAAAAATCCTTTCTTCCTCCACTCTATTTAGGTTGTCTGGGGACATAATGCATGAGGACACATTATCTGACCACCCTCAGTCATCTGTTAGCTAGCATACCAATACCACACATGTCCTTTGGGCAGAGCATTGGTGTTAATCTCAGAAGAGAGCAGTGCAGGCAGATGCTGATGGCTCAGCTTATCTCTGGCACACCAATAATGATTGTGCCAATTTGATTGTTTGTTTTCTCCCAGAATGGTTGCCTGGTGGGCATTGTCTGCCCCCAATATACCATCCAACAATGAAACTCTAATTTCATGTCTGTGGATTGTTTTAGCCAAATGAGAACAGACAGATTACTAGATAGTAGAAAAAAAGAATGACTCTGACAAAGGCTCTGACAAAAACAGCCAAAAGTCCAAATGTCTTCATCTACTTGGTGTATGTTGGATAAAATAATTTATCTGAGCAAATTAACCATTTCCTCATGTCTGAGATCCTAAAGGCGAAAAGATTTGTAACTTTGCTGTAGTTGGCACCGAATGTCACCCATATAGGCTTCATCATAAGAAATGTTTGTTTAGTGCTGTAAACTGATCAATAGTCTTTTACTAACGTTGCAATTACTTCAGTGCCTATAATGTTTCTTTTAGAATAGGGCTTAATATAAAAAACTAAAATATCCACTGTTGCAAAGGGTTTCAATATATAGTCCATTATATTTTGTGTTTCACACTAACTGATATAAAAAAAAAATCTTAAAATCTAAATTATATATGCATTAGGATCAGTAATCATTTTCTGCCTGTTTAGGACAGTGATGTGTCTTACATTCCGACCAGTGGGCTCAGTGGAGAAAATCTGGCCAAAGGTAGTCAAATATCTGAATTGACAAGCTGGTATAAAGGACTGTGCCTTACTGACCAAATTGGTAAGAAACTTTGAGGGACATTTATCGAGCAAATCAGGGACAAATGTAGACGCATATGTAGGTTGCATGTCAGCAAATTGTAGGCTACATAGGTTTTATGTGTATTTGGGACTCTTGAGACAAGATAAAATGTTTTTAATAATGTTAAAAGCAGATTAAAATTTTGCAAACATCAAAGGGTAAACAGCATATCTTAGTCTGGTGGAGTACAGTCAGCTTGGTACAGTCCGCACACTGTGGCCAAGTTGAAAGTTGAGAAAGAAGTAGTTATCCTCAAAATGCACCACCTCCCTAGTCACCATCTGTGAACATCTTCGATATTTCTGCTTGCAGGAGATCTTGGGGGTCCCACCTTTTGAGTGATCAACCAGCTCTAATGTGAACTGTAATAAGCCCCTCACTAGCCATGGCATGCAGGCTGAATCTAGATGACTATATCCTACCTGCCTGAGATGTTGAGCTGTTTGAGTTTTTATTGGACATAATCCGTGTACCCTTGATTTTTTTTTTTTAAATAGGGCTCTGCTTTGAGCAGTTTAATTCACAAGAGGGTATTTTCCCTGTAATTATTTGGAGATCTCTTTGTGGACTGATGTCTGTCACTAGCTCTTTAGTGGATTTTCCAAAGCAAGGTGAAATGGGAAGTGCAGTTTGCAGCAGATCCCACCGGGACAGAAAGGGATATTACAGTTCCCCATCTTGTCCAAAGCTTTTTTTTTTTAAGGTAGTTTCATTTTAGGAATCTCAATAATCCATAGTAGCCATCATTTATTTCTCTTTGCCTTGCTAAATTGAAGAAGCCCATTAGAAGCATATTCGGTATATCTTGGGCATGGTGAGACCATGTAGTTGAGCTTTAATGCTTGAAGGACTTGTAGGCTCATTGCTCTCTATATAGAGAATAGTATTAATTAATTGCTTTTCTTCTCCAATGCAGATTCCTTTAAAGCCCCACAGCGTTCCACAGAGAAACCTTTTAGACTGTGTACATCAGATGTTTTCAAAGGTAAGAGTCTTACTTTTTGCACATAGACACAACACTCCAAATTATTTGGCACACAGATGTGTACCACTGGTAATGGAAAGCCTCAGCCTCCAGCTGTACAAAAATAAAGACCGCACCACCCACAAGTGCT
>NW_017306527.1:161230-164502 GCF_000935625.1 Nanorana parkeri | reverse complement strand
CATTTTCTTTAAAAACTCTAAATCCTGCTTCAGCAGCATAGATTGAACTAGAGAAGCAATGTCAGGAACCTGCTCTGCATATGTATGTGTTGCACACAGTATATGTATCTGTTGCATACATAAACTGTGGCATATTTGGGCACTTACTTGGTGTGAAGGTCCAGAGAGGGGAGGCAGGAGGGGACACAGTGGGGGTGACATCTCAGGGCACGGTGTGGGCTCCCAGCAGGGCCCCAGTCAACACAGGAGAGCAGAGTATGTAGAGCGGGAGGCGGGGTCGAGTTGATAGTGGGCGGAGCCCAGAGCCACGTCTATGCTGCTGTATGTAGCCTCCTGTGTGTAGAGCACCGATGCTGTGTACACAGACGGGGCAGGGCTGGTGCAAGCCCCATTGCCTACACAGGTGAGGCTGCCAGCCCTGCATGTGTTTATCTTATGTGGGCTGAAGGGGCAGCTGCTTTGGGCCCCACAACAATGATTGGGCCCTGGGCGACTGCCGCTTTTGCCCTGCGTTAAAGACGGCCCTGCTCTCAGTACTGCTTGCTGCAAAAATGAGGCATACTGGTAGTAGGGAGGTTATGCTGTGCTGGCCTTACAGTATTGTCCAATCCTCCTTTACGTGGCGGTATAACCCTAAGGTGAAAGATTTCCTGTGTCCCTCAATGTATTCCAAGAAAAGGAATTTAAAGTGAAAAGGAATTTAGAGTACAAACATTAATTTTGCATCTATTAAACAGTTGTAAAAATGCTTTCAGTAGTATAATTAACAGACTCAAAAAGAACAATAAGAAACATACCCATTAATATATAAATAAAATAATACACCAATACCTAAACACTACATTCTTTCTGCTGTGCATTGAGATCTTTCCCCACACACTTTTCTCCACTACTGTTCAAAGAATGGACACAGTATTTGTGAGGTTCTACACAGAACTGTTTTCTGTAATGAATTAAACAGCTTGGTCTGTACAAGAGCTATGCAATGTTTACATCCTCTATCGTTCATAATAATATTTTAAAACCAATATTTCTTACTAATTCCCCATCACTGCAAAATTATTTATCAGAAGGCAAAATAGGCTTTACATATGGAGGTCTTTTTTGTTTATCCGCCTAGAGTTTCTCTTGAGTCCATCTAGATTACCGACATACAAAGTAAAAATCCTTTCTTCCTCCACTCTATTTAGGTTGTCTGGGGACATAATGCATGAGGACACATTATCTGACCACCCTCAGTCATCTGTTAGCTAGCATACCAATACCACACATGTCCTTTGGGCAGAGCATTGGTGTTAATCTCAGAAGAGAGCAGTGCAGGCAGATGCTGATGGCTCAGCTTATCTCTGGCACACCAATAATGATTGTGCCAATTTGATTGTTTGTTTTCTCCCAGAATGGTTGCCTGGTGGGCATTGTCTGCCCCCAATATACCATCCAACAATGAAACTCTAATTTCATGTCTGTGGATTGTTTTAGCCAAATGAGAACAGACAGATTACTAGATAGTAGAAAAAAAGAATGACTCTGACAAAGGCTCTGACAAAAACAGCCAAAAGTCCAAATGTCTTCATCTACTTGGTGTATGTTGGATAAAATAATTTATCTGAGCAAATTAACCATTTCCTCATGTCTGAGATCCTAAAGGCGAAAAGATTTGTAACTTTGCTGTAGTTGGCACCGAATGTCACCCATATAGGCTTCATCATAAGAAATGTTTGTTTAGTGCTGTAAACTGATCAATAGTCTTTTACTAACGTTGCAATTACTTCAGTGCCTATAATGTTTCTTTTAGAATAGGGCTTAATATAAAAAACTAAAATATCCACTGTTGCAAAGGGTTTCAATATATAGTCCATTATATTTTGTGTTTCACACTAACTGATATAAAAAAAAAATCTTAAAATCTAAATTATATATGCATTAGGATCAGTAATCATTTTCTGCCTGTTTAGGACAGTGATGTGTCTTACATTCCGACCAGTGGGCTCAGTGGAGAAAATCTGGCCAAAGGTAGTCAAATATCTGAATTGACAAGCTGGTATAAAGGACTGTGCCTTACTGACCAAATTGGTAAGAAACTTTGAGGGACATTTATCGAGCAAATCAGGGACAAATGTAGACGCATATGTAGGTTGCATGTCAGCAAATTGTAGGCTACATAGGTTTTATGTGTATTTGGGACTCTTGAGACAAGATAAAATGTTTTTAATAATGTTAAAAGCAGATTAAAATTTTGCAAACATCAAAGGGTAAACAGCATATCTTAGTCTGGTGGAGTACAGTCAGCTTGGTACAGTCCGCACACTGTGGCCAAGTTGAAAGTTGAGAAAGAAGTAGTTATCCTCAAAATGCACCACCTCCCTAGTCACCATCTGTGAACATCTTCGATATTTCTGCTTGCAGGAGATCTTGGGGGTCCCACCTTTTGAGTGATCAACCAGCTCTAATGTGAACTGTAATAAGCCCCTCACTAGCCATGGCATGCAGGCTGAATCTAGATGACTATATCCTACCTGCCTGAGATGTTGAGCTGTTTGAGTTTTTATTGGACATAATCCGTGTACCCTTGATTTTTTTTTTTTAAATAGGGCTCTGCTTTGAGCAGTTTAATTCACAAGAGGGTATTTTCCCTGTAATTATTTGGAGATCTCTTTGTGGACTGATGTCTGTCACTAGCTCTTTAGTGGATTTTCCAAAGCAAGGTGAAATGGGAAGTGCAGTTTGCAGCAGATCCCACCGGGACAGAAAGGGATATTACAGTTCCCCATCTTGTCCAAAGCTTTTTTTTTTTAAGGTAGTTTCATTTTAGGAATCTCAATAATCCATAGTAGCCATCATTTATTTCTCTTTGCCTTGCTAAATTGAAGAAGCCCATTAGAAGCATATTCGGTATATCTTGGGCATGGTGAGACCATGTAGTTGAGCTTTAATGCTTGAAGGACTTGTAGGCTCATTGCTCTCTATATAGAGAATAGTATTAATTAATTGCTTTTCTTCTCCAATGCAGATTCCTTTAAAGCCCCACAGCGTTCCACAGAGAAACCTTTTAGACTGTGTACATCAGATGTTTTCAAAGGTAAGAGTCTTACTTTTTGCACATAGACACAACACTCCAAATTATTTGGCACACAGATGTGTACCACTGGTAATGGAAAGCCTCAGCCTCCAGCTGTACAAAAATAAAGACCGCACCACCCACAAGTGCTTTGTAAGTGATTTTTTTTTCATTAGGTAGCGTTTAATGCGTTGGCAGATTGAAATAAATATAT
>NW_017306527.1:84866-161142 GCF_000935625.1 Nanorana parkeri | reverse complement strand
ATATATTTTTTATGTGTAAGAAATGCTAGGATATTGCCTAGATTATTTGACATCGTGTACTAGGTCTACCTTGGTTCATCAGTTACAGATCCAATGGCAATTGAATCTAGTAGTAAGTACAACAATTACCACTGAATCTAATTTGCAGAATTCTGTTGCATATTAACCTGGTTTATTGCTCTTATGAAGAACCTTTACTTACTGTCATAAATAAGTTTTTCACTTTTTTAAGTTAACAGGGCCTATCTCAGCTTGTTTTTTCCGTAGATTGACTATTGCATTGTTTGTTCTGTGCAGACGCCCCCAGGTTTGAACGGTAGCAATCATCTGAAAAATTACAATTCAGATATGATTGTTTTCTTTCTCATGATTGGACTTTCTGTTTATAGAGGTGATAGAATGCCCATAGGCATGAATTTGTTTCAATCTGGCCAGGTCAGGTGATAAATTCCATCCAGTTGTTTCGTAGTCTATAGCTTGAAATTAATAGTTAAAAAAAAAAGCAGACAGTAATAAACTTTGCACTGTTTTGCCTCATTCTTCATGTTTGACTGGCAGGGGACTTACTAAAGATGATTTCTTTCATTTATACCATCCAGCAGCTTAACATCTTGAGCCATTTTGGTTTGTCTGGTCAGATTTCCCGGGCGAGATTGTGTTGAAATGGAGCTGATGGGAAAATCCAGGCTTAGTGCAGGACTTTTTGATCAGAACTAGCCATTTTAATTACCTAAACCTCCTCCGTAGTCTTGGGTGGAGTTTTGCTTTAGTGAACCTTTAGACTTTGTGATGATGCAGTATTTTTGATTGAAGATGAAAGCTTAATTGCACTTCAAAATAAATATATACAACTGTAATATCACACAATTTTGTAATATAATAGGCTCAAATAACAAAGCTAATACACCAGGATAAGGATATACATTTACAAACAAAAGTAGCCTTTCTTTTCAGTTAAGTCCAATGAGATTTGAAAATTACAGTCACATGGTTAAATAAAGATACCTTTTCTTGTGATAAAGCTTTGTGAATCAGCCTAATATCTGTTTTGTTAAATAAACTACTTCTGTACGGGTGCTGTAAGGTTCATTTCTGTGGAGCTGTACAAATTCTGAGTTGGCGCTGCTGAACATTCAGGTTGGGTAAACAATGGAGTGCCCGCTTTATAACTACCAGCTATGGTGCAGAGTAAAGTGGGTTTTGCTGTAGGTAAAGTGGGTTTTGGACAGTGCCTACTACAGTGACAATGAGGAATTGGCATGACAACGCCAGCCCCCATGTTTCGCTTATAACAAGTTTCCTTTAACTGGACTTTTGGCAGCCAGCCTATATCCTGGGACAGGATATGGACAGACTCTTGGGCAGCACCAAGGGATGTAGCGAATCCCCACAGCACCACTTCAGAACAAGGTTTCTGAGCAAAACGTATAAATACCATTATATTACAAAATTGTTCCATGTCTTTACTGGATTAATGTTGTAGTTGGTGTAAAGTGACCTCTTTTAACTTGAGCATACAGCAGTGTTGTTGGCAGGTAGATTTAGATTGGCCATAGATGGGCAGATCTTGTAGGTAAGAGATTCTAGCTAATTTTCAAGCATCACGTTACACAAAAGACCGATGTTGCTCTTCTACATGGTCCAGTTGTGTCCAGTAATGCTCAGAACATTCAAGCTATGTATAGTCTGTTTAGACAGTCTTATGTATAACATTATCTTTGTTCACTTAGATCAAGGCTCTGGATTTTGTGTGACTGGTAAAATAGAAGCTGGCTACATACAAACAGGTGACCGAATACTAGCCATGCCACCTAACGAAACATGCACAGTAAAAGGTGAGTAGATTGATACATTTGTGCAAACTTGCTATCGAAGAACGCTTTCTTATTTTTATTACTGCATCTGTTTTGGCCCAGCAATAACTTCTGAAAGTTCTGTCTGCACCTGAAACTAGTTTTCTGTCATACTGATACTGACTGTTAAATAATGAATCCTGAATCTTGAAACGAATTTCCTCACAGGTGACTGTGTGCGTCTAAAGAGATGTACTTCAACACGTGTGAGACATTTCACTTGTAACTGGTCGAGAGTTTGGGAGGCTTCTCACACTCACTTTGTATTTTTTTCTCACGCCACCATTGTTCTATTACTCATGTTTGTTTATTTAGCGGTGCATCAATAATACCCTTTTGCATCACCGTGTCTTCTCACAGAGTTCAGACAAGCACCAGGTTTTGTTTTGGAATCAAATCCTAAAAATAAGACCAGTACGTATGTGAAAGTCTGATGTTTCTAGTAGCGTCATTAAATCCAAATTTTCACGTAATGTCGATTTCTTTTCAGACATAATAGAAATTACTCATATGTAGAGAGAAAATAGATTTTTAGGGGCCATTTTTGGAATTCCTAGACGATCTTATTAAAAATAAATATAGCTAATAGACTGTTTTTTTCTCAACCTTGTTTTTATCTTGAAAAGCACTTGGCCACCGTTTTAAAGCATCTAAACTCAAAAACAGAAATGTAATATGTTGTAACTTACCAATTCTTAAATGCGGTGGCTGCAATAGTTTTTGTTTTAGGCTTTTATTCCTTTATTTTCACCTTGTGATTCATCCAGTAACACACTTCCTGTCTTAGAATGCTGTGATATTTTTATCTGGTCGTCAAGTACATCTAAGACTAAAGCTGGCCATACACGCTACAAATTTCATGTAATGAACGGGCCGAAATTAGCACAGTGGGCGCTGCTGTCGGCACCCTTTCGGAAAATCTTTGAACAGAGCCGACAGTCAATGAGCTGCCGACTCTGTTCTGGTATTCTGACAGCACCCGACGACCTTTGTCAGAAAACAATGCAAATAGGTGCAGATTCCTCGATCAACGCTCTTAAGCGTTGATGGAGGAGTCTGTAATATTTTCTTCGTTCAACCCACGGGTTACAGTGTATGGCCAGCTAGAAGCTTACACTACATATGCTCTTTTCATTAGCACAGTGACACCAATAAAAGCACTTTCCACTAATTGCAAAGAGTAGCAATCAATCCCTCCCTGGTATAGCAGATGATCCACTTCTAGTGTAAGCTGCATCATATTACAACACTTTAGCTGGCCATACTCTTTCGGATTTTTCTGGTCTTGCCCAGGTTCTAAACGAGAGAAATTCAATAGATTCCTCCACCAAAACTAAACAACTTGGATGAAGGAATTTCCACTGCCGGCGATTGTATTCAGACAGCCATAACACCCACGGCTGCCTAAATTATGTATACGGCTGCCCACAGTGCACCTCATAGGATGCAGTCACTGTTCAGCCATGGATTTTCAACCAATCTCAACAAATGGATGGCAAATTGTTACATCAACTTTTGTTGAGTCAGATGATGCCAACTGGGCCACCCATGGCTCAAATTTAGGCTGATTCAGCAGGAATTGGCTGAAATTAGAGCCATGTATGGCTAGCTTTAATTGTGACTGATCACACATTGCACATTGCTGTTACATGCTGCACCATAGGGTACATCTTATTAGCATAGGGAACCATTGGTTTAGGCAGTTCTATCCTGAGAGAGATAACTATTAGTGCATTTGTAATACATTTAATTCTGTCCTTTGAACATGCACACAGCACCCTCTGCAGAGAGCAGACCAAATTGCAGACAGTTCTTAAAATGTACGATGTGAAATCCCTGAAGTATTGTGAGCTGACAATGTGCTTATAGGTAAATGCACATCTTCCACATGATTGCAACACAACTCTCATACTAAAGCTCTTGTAAATATGTTGGATGGAGAGTTTGAAAGTCATACCTAATTTGAAATTTTTTAATTCGTTTTCACAATTTATGGTTTCATGTAGCTGAGTTTTCTAATTGCATTTTGCATTCCCAGCAACCAGTCGCCTTTTTTGGCAGACTTTGCAGTGTACCAAATGAGTCAGCAAATTTGCATTAAAAACCTGACTCAGGCAATGATACAATGAAGCATTTTTAAATACCTTTTCAGTAATCCCATGCTTTTGTCAACTCATGGTCACTGAAAACTGCTGTGTAAAACTTTCTTCAAACTTTCCTGCTGAAGTAAGGTCAGGACCAGATGAATTCTGATTGGTTGCTATGGGTTACTGTTATTAAATTAAGCTGACCATAGACAGTTTGGTGGTTGAACATGCAAGGACAATTCAAGTGCCCTCAAGCATTTACAAGCAGGTTGCTGAACAAGGAAGGTCACTCGATTCTGGCCGTGTTTAGTGCCCTGGCCAAATATACCGATGCCTGCGGGTGGGTGGTTGGATATTGCCTACATGTTTAAATGTCTTTGTCTATGGATAGAAGCAGGGAAGGGGTGTGCAGACAACTCTGCCACTAACTTAACAGGAGGCAAACAATAGTGATTGAACAAGGATTTCTAACTCGTACAATTCCAGCCTCAGCTGGCAGCTTCCATGTTGGCACTGGCACCTTGCTGCTTTAACAGGTGAATGTTAAAGTTTAAATGACTTTCCTTTCGTGTGTGTGCGCGCACATGTGTTTTCAGGAAAGGCACAGTTAAAATAACATGACTACGGGTAAAGGTGTCTTATAGCTGTGCCCCTGACCTTCATTTCATTGGTGTGTTATCTACAATCAAAAATAACAAGGAGCTTATAGTTTAATGCAACAAAATAATCCACTTAGTGCAATATACAGTATGTTAGCTTGATTTCATGCTTCAAGACATGCTACCCTCCATACCTTTGCAGTTGCATGTCCATGTAAGATCAGGTGATGTTAGTATCTCTGTTATCTGGCACATTTAATATACTTTCACTTTTTGTAATTATTGTCTGACTAGTGCAAGATATGTATATGTGTGTGTATCTGCTTACCTAGAAATTGTCCATAATGTATTTATACGTTAGTATATTTGCTAAAAAAGCCAAAGTATACTGTTCATTCATTAATAGTGTTTGAAATGAAACTGCTGGCAACTTGCATCAGGCAATGACTCAAATTAATGTGCAGCTATGACTGTGTGTTGGCATGACAGGTCAAATATTTTCACACGAGTGAATGCAGAGCCTTTTCTTTTGCTTTGAATGGTCTTTAATTCCTGTCTTTTATACATTTAAATTCTACCCTTTTGTTTTAGCAATTTGTACTCCAAAAAAATAATAATTCAGAACTTCATGTTTTTTGATTCGGCACATAACTGAAATAAGATGACTCACGGAATTAATAGCACCTCTAACTTAGCGAAATGATTGTGTTTAGCATCCATCAGTGAGGTTCTGATCTTACTCATTTCCAGGAATCACATTACATGATGAAGCAGTCGATTGGGCCGCGGCTGGAGATCACGTTAGTCTCACTTTGACGGGCATGGATATCATCAAAATCAAGTAAGCTAATATCTGACTCAGCTTCAGTTTCAGGATATGGTGACAATGGGTGTAGCCTCTGCCAGTCATGTGGTTTTATTGTTGGACCGATTTGACTGTTACTCGAAATTGTCAATTATTAATGAAACTTGGACTGAAACCACACCTCCAGTAAACAGGAACATAGGGTGTTCTGCCTTTTTTTTTAGCACATCACAGTAGTTGCACAATAAGCATCATGCAGCCTCATCAGTACTGTGCACCATTTTTCACTGCTAGGTCTTTTGACTTGCTTAAGTGGGTTATACATTTGCATAGGTGTGCTATTGTTTTAGGTAAGCTGTCCAAAAAAGGAAATTGGCATGTAGATTGTAGCTCAAAGTTAGCCAAACCTTAACTGTTTCATCTGGTAGTGGGGATTTCAACATTAGTTAGATAATTATATTCCATTTGTGCCATGAACCATAGCAGATACACATTAATGGAAACATAGATGTTGGATTAATTGCTGGTTTAAAAAGGTTTAAAGGAGAACTATGATGTTTAGGCTTATCCCCATAGTCCCTCTTATGGTAACGGGAGGACACAAACTAGCGTCCTCCCGTCACCCTAAGCTCAATATACCGCGAGCTACGGCTGGTGGTATACTGAGACGCCGCAGCTGAAGCGGATCCCGACAATTATGTCTGGATCCGCCCAGCTGCGTGAGTGACAGCTGGCTCTGCCTATGTAGAGGCAGAGCCAGCTGTACCCGCCCCCTCCCCGTCCGATCCACTAGTCAGCGCTGGCGGATCAGAGCGGGGAGGGCGGAATCCAGCCCCTCCCCTGTCACGGCAGAGAGCTGTGACAGGATTGAGAAGTGAGCGAACGCCGGTATGTGTTCCCTCACCTCCCGATCTACTGAGCCGACCTGTGACAGTCTCATTGTCACAGGTCGGCTAGAACTATGAGGTGAGTGAAAAGCACTCACCTCATAGTTCTCCTTTAAGCTCTTCTTTCTCCCATGCTGTAAATGGTGTCATGACATAAGTACAAAACTGCAACCACGCAGGGGTTTTCCTTTACCCAATTATTTTCACTCTACATTTTGTTAATGTCTATTAAAAGATACAGATTGGTATGCCTGCTGTGAGATTTCTGATACCTGTACAAAGTATTATAACAAAACAATCTACCAATAAAATTAGTTGCTAAAAAGCTTTAATACACAGCATCTCATAATGCTTTGTGTGTCCAGAAGTACTGGTGTACAATAAACTATTAAAGGGGTTCTAAACCCTCCTGTTTTTTGCCTATATCTACTGCTATCAAGCAGTAGATATAGGCAAACAGTTTAAAAAAAAAAAAAAACCCGCTAAAACAGCGGTTTAAACTTACCTTTTTTTCTTTGCGCGCTCCCGCCCGAGAAAGTGAAACTGGGCGGCCGCAAAGGATCTTGGGGCGGGCGCATGCGCAGTTCGGATTCTCGGCCGGGAGATGAGCAGAGACGCAAAGTAAATGTATGGACGCGTGCACCCGCATGCAGACACCGCTGGATCGGAGAGACAGAGCAGTCAGCGCTGGATCGGAGTGCCGCTGCACCGCTGGAGGGACAGATGAACACACCAGGAAAGAAGAAGATCGGAATAAGAGACATCATTTAAGGTAAGTGCTAACATTAACATGAAACATGAACATTAAACATGGGGGGGAGGGAAATTTTTTTTGGACTTTAATGTCACTTTAAATCTTGCTGACTGCAGGGGCCACCGTATTTTGCAGTTTAAAATGTTAATGCTAGACGTCTCTAGCCACATGTTTTGTGCTTGTGTGCAGTTTATTATGGATTAATTGGATTATGGGAAAACTTTAATTCTATGAATTGAATTGATTGTACATCTTTGTTCTCCTCTTGTGACTTACAGCAAATCAGATCACATTTAAAAAGCTATTTGGAATTATATTTGGACATACTAAATAATACTCTTTGTTTTTTCTATAGTGTAGGATATGTGTTTTGCAGTCCAAGTGAACCTATTAAAGCCTGCACTCGTTTCCGAGCCAGAGTTCTCATCTTTAACTTTGACGTCCCTATTACCCAAGGTTTCCCTGTAAGTATGCATTTCTCTCCTTGTTTTGCTTTTGGTGCAGATGGAAGTACTAGAGTGTGTAGCATATTTAATTTCCGTATGTAGGAAGAAACTGATAGGACAATTGCTGTGCTAGCTGTTAGTAGCACAAATCTATACATCTGCCAAGTGGTTTGCTTTCTTCAGTTGCAGCACTGGTGTCCTGAGGTTGATTACTGTCTGCATTGAGTTTGTATATTTTTGCTTTGGATGTACTGGTGTCCTCCTACAATCTAAAAACATATACTGGTAGATTAAATAAGAACACCTGACTCAACCAACATAGCTATATACACTATATTGCCAAACATATTGGGAAACCCCTCCAAATTATTGGATTCAGGTGTTCAATCACCTCCATGGCCACAGGTGTATAAAATCAAGCACCTAGGTTCCACAAACATTTGTGAAAGAATGGGTCGCTCTCTGGAGCTTAGTGAATTCAATCGTGGTACCGTGATAGGTTGCCACTTGTGCAATTAGTCCATCCGTGAAATTTCCTTGCTACTAAATATTCCACGGTCATCTGTTAGTGGTATTATAACAAAGTGGAACAACAGCAACTCAGCCACAAAGTGGTAGGCCACGTAAAATGACAGAGCGCATGCTGAAGCACACAGTGCCAAGAAGTTGACAACTGTCT
The DNA here is from genome assembly GCF_000935625.1 of Nanorana parkeri. NCBI lineage: Eukaryota > Metazoa > Chordata > Amphibia > Anura > Dicroglossidae > Nanorana > Nanorana parkeri. The sequence continues at coordinate 153,032 of NW_017306527.1, read as the reverse complement.
GCAGAGTCAATAGCTACAGACCTCCAAACGTCATGTGGCCTTCAGATTGGCACAACAAACAGTGCGTAGAGAGTTTCCTGGAATGGATTTCCATGGCCGAGCAGCTGCATCCAAGCCTTACATCAACAAGTGCAATGCAAAGCGTCGGATGTAGTGGTGTAAAGCACGACGACACTGGACTCTAGAGAAGTGGAGACGTGTTCTCTGGAGTGACGAATCACGCTTCTCTGTCTGGCAATCCGATGGACGTGTCTGGGTTTGGTGGCTGCCAGGAGAACCGTACTTGCCTGACTGCATTGTGCCAAGTGTAAAGTTTGGTGGAAGGGGGATTATGGTGTGAGGTTGTTTTTCAGGGGTTGGGCTTGACCTCTTATTTCCAGTGAAGGGAACTCCTAAGGCATCAGCATACCATGACATTTTGGACATTTTCATGCTCCCAACTTAATGGGAACAGTTTTGGGATGGCCCCTTCCTGTTCCAACATGACAGTGCACAAAGCAAGGTCCATAAAGACATAGATGAGCGAGTTTGGGGTGGAGGAACTTGACTGGCCTGCACAGTTCTGACCTCAAGCCGATAGAACACTTTTGGGATGAATTAGAGCGGAGACTGCGAGCCAGGCCTTCTCATCCAACATCAGTACCTGACCTCACAAATGTGCATTGTGAATGTGAATAGTCAAACATTCCCATAGACACACTCCTAAACCTTGTGGACGCCTTCCCAGAAGAGTTGAAGCTGTTATAGCTGCCAATGGTGGGCCAACTCAATATTGAACCCTACAGATTAAGACTGGGATTAAAGTTCATGTGTGTGTAAAGGCAGACTTCCCAATACTGTTGGCAATATAGTATATATTTGACTGACCTTGCTTAACATATGTGCAAATTCATTGTAATACATTTTTCAAAAATCTGTTGAGATCTGCCTAAGCATTAATTATGCAAATTAGCTTTCCTGATAAACCCAGTAACCAGAATAATTGGTTACGATTCATGGTTGTTTGAGTAAAATAAATGAAAGACGAGTGCTATGTGAATTCAGAAGCATATTGAATGGTGTTTTTTCCTTTAAGTGCTTCACTCTGTATTTGCTAAATACTCAGACATCACCATCTAGTGGTTCAAATAGAGATTGGTGTATCTAGGAAAGCAAGGGATGCCAGGTTTCATCTATTTTTGTTCAACTAAGAACAGTCTGCAGCAGTATAACTCAAATACAATATGCTTCGTGCCAATACCCTACACTGCAGCAAGCACTAAAGTGATGTATCACCAAATATCCGAAGATAACTTTTTAATACTGTGCTATGCTATGTTTCTACTAATTACAAAGCGCAAAACAACTGCTTAAAGAACTATGGGGTTAGGGCTTCTCCCGTTACCCTAAGGAGAACTATGGGGAAGACACAAACTAGCGTCCTCCCGTCACTAAGCTCAGTATACCGCGAGCTACAGCTCGCGGTTTACTGAGACGCCGCAGCTGAAACGGATCCCGACAATTATGTCTGGATCCGCCCAGCTGCGTTAGTGACAGCTGGCTCTGCCTATCTAGAGGCAGAGCCAGCTGTACCCGCCCCTTCCCCGTGTGTGCTGCCAGTCAGCGCTGGGGGATCAGGGGGGGGAGGGGGGAATCCAGCCCCTCCCCCTGTCACGGCAGAGAGCCGTGACAGGATCGAGAAGTGAGCGAACGCCGGTATGTGTTCGCTCACCTCCCGATCTACTGAGCCAACCTGTGACAGTCTCATTGTCACAGTTCGGCTAGAACTATGAGGTGAGTGAAAAGCACTCACCTCATAGTTCTCCTTTAATAGTGCAAACTAATACCATCCATGGTGAAAATCACAAACTGAATTTCACTGTGCATGGTTTATTTGGGACTGATAATTAAGTAATATGTAAATGAATTCAAGTGATTCACTGTATTAGTTTGCACTATTAAGCGATTGTTTTGCACTTTGTAATTAGTAGAAATATAGCGCGGCACAGTATTAAGTCTCCAGTGAATGTTGTGAATTTTGAACGTTTCTTCATCTGGGGGATTGTTGGTACCATGAAACAGTGGTTTCACACAAAGAGGGGTTGGTATTGCTTCTGAAACTGATTCTACCTTAATCGGTCCCACTTTGTATGTGTCCTAAGTGTGACTCAACTATGGAATTAGATTTAAAGTTGATTTGACGGCAGAGACTATTATGTTTGTTTTGGTTTGCTTTGTAAAGAATTGTGTGAATATTGTCAGTGCTTTAAAAACTAGTAACGTACACTCACTGGCCTCTTTATAAAGTGAACCAGTCCTGTGCATACCTCCAGGGAAGCATTTGCCATTGCACAAATTGGTTAAATTAAGACCAGCATTTCTTTGGTATGGTTGTATTAAAATCTATCTATAAGTTCAAAACAAATTAGTAAACTAAACATGACATTGTAGTCCATCATGGGAGGGAGCTTGCAGTGGTGACTACTTTACACACAAAGGGACCATGGGGAACAAAAGTAGACACCTTCCAGAAGAAAAGGACTTGAATTCAGAGAGGATTTCAGGCTCTACAACTGAGTGATACACAAATAAGATGCATTTTATTTTTAATAGAGGTTTTGGATATAACCATTGACCTCTGAGTTACATCATCTCTGTTGCAATCTCTGGTTTGCCAAAATGTGCTCAAGTTTACCTCCTATTGCTTCAGCTTTTAGCACACTACATCTCACTGCATATGTAGATAGCACTAGAGGGTTTTTTTTTCTCTCAATGCAATATGCTTTATATTTCTTCAATCCAGGTAATCATCCACTACCAAACTGTAAGCGAGCCTGCCACCATCAGGAAGCTGATCAGTGTCTTGCACAAGAGCACAGGGGAGGTGACGAAGAAAAAGCCAAAGTGAGAACTGTTTTGTTTCATTCATGACATATTTAAATATATATATTTTGGATCATGTTTCATGTTACACCCATATTTATGGTGTGACATATAGCATGGCCACATTCCCCAACCCTTACTTACCCGAATTGTGGGGTTCTTCTCCACACAAGACTCTGGGGGTAATTTATCAAAATCTGGAGCAGGTTTGCAATGCAAACAATCAGCTTCTCTGTGTCATTTTCAAATCTTACCTGAGAAAACTGAAGAGAGAAGCTGATTGGTTGCCATGGGCAACTGCTCCAGACTCTGTCTGCTTGTCTGCTCCCAGTTTTGATAAATTCCCCCCACTTTATTCATTTGAATTTAACGTGGCTTTGTGTGGCTCCGAAAAGAAGGGGTCAAAGGGACTCCAGAATGATGATCTATGAGCCTTTATTGACGCATGCTCAGTATCCTGGGGCCATGCAGGGTCCCTTTCATCAGGAAAAAACAGTGATAACATGAGGGCAAACACAGTGAACATAAATACACTAGTGAAGAATACATCAACCAATCAGAAAGCATCTCAACCCTGCTTTGGCCGCGCAGCTACATGATTCATTCATAGATCAATTTACAGGATCTGTGAATGAAGAAACTACAAGTCTCATCTGCCACCTTAGAAGTGGGGCATGTAGATCTCAATGGTGTACGAGTGTGGTGATGTCACCGCACTTGTAGACCATTGATTACTCCTTTTAGTCCCATAACAGAAGGTCTGTACCTCGTTTCGTATGGGGCTGGTTAAATATTCTGCAGGAGCCTCTGCATTGTGCCCATGATTCCCTGATCACCCTTGCAATGCTCTGCAGGCTAAAATTAAAAAATCTATAAATTCACATTTTGTTTTTTTCTTTCATTAGTGTGTGTGGATGTATTTATTTTTTCTAATAGGTGGACTATGCCTTTAACTTTGTATTTAAAATTGCAGTTCACAATTTGAAGCCACCAGCGCAAATTCTGGACTTTTGTGTATGCTAAGTCAACACATTTAGCCTTCTATCAAAATCGAAATCGTCAATTTTTAATCAGGTTATGCGAAAGGAGGTTGACATAGCTTCCGATAATTTTCTTTTCATCTTATCTATCTAGTGATATAGGGCTCAGCTCACAAAGCTAACCCACCAGGATAAGGAGCCTTATTTTTAAAATTTGAGAAAGGGCCAATAGATTTAAAAAAGACAAAAAAAAATCCTTATCCTTCTTTGAAAGCATTATGTGTTGACCTTAATAGTCTGCGGTGGATATGCAGCAAGACAGCAAGAGACGTTGTCCCTTTTTAATCTCCTCTTCTCGAAGCTAAACAGCTGACTGAAGCTATAAATGAATTAAGAACCTTCATACTGTTCAGATTAAAGTAGTACTAATGGCTTGGTGTTTTTACACATCAATGCATTCTCTGCATTAAGGTAGAAAAACACCCAGTACTGGGTTTTTTTTGCCCGTTGGACGGGTTTTTTCTGCCTGTGCCCGCGAGCAGAGAAAAAAATGCTGTCTGGAGACGGCAACCCCCCAATGCAGCTGTGCCGTCTATCTGGTTTTTTTCAACGTGCGGACAGCAACTGGTTAAAGTAAATCTGGCCCCTATAAATAGAAAAAGTAAAAAAAAAAGGTTTAATGTCACTTTCATTAGTTGTTAGTATACAAGGCAGGACCAGAGGCATAGTGATTGCATTTGGCCCTTGTGCTGGATCCAATATGTATAAGAGCATTTGGAGGTGTTATCCTGTTTTTATACTCTGAAATGTCTATATATACATTTAAGACAGCAATATTAGACATGTTTAAAAAGCAAAATAGATCAAATCCGTGAGTGGTCTAGGTTAGGATTCACTCCTGGCATGCTGTGCCTCTAAAATTCAGGAATGCTCAGAACCTAGGATGAAACTCCCCAAGGCATATATGTAGGTGTGGTGATAAACTGATATGCCTCTGCTGTCACTCCTGCTGTGCCAGCTATGACGGGGAGTAGTCATCCTGGCTGATAATGTGGCATGGTTGTAACAAGGGTGAATCGTTGCATGACAATACCAGTGAACCTAATCTCCCTGCATGGAAGCGTATCACCTATCATTGATAATGAGTGATAAATTGGTGATTCTAGTTTAAAGTGATGTATTTGCATCACTTTAAATGCTAGGAGCAGAAGCCCTTCCCTGTTCAGAGGAAATGGCCCCTGCTCTTATGCAACTTCTTAGATCAATACATTCAAGCATCAGGACTTCAGACAACACATGTAGACATGTTGCAGAAAAGGCCTAGGATTCATGCAGCTTGCTGTTGGGGAACCATCCCTTGAATACCCAATGCTGTCATATTACACCCACAAAAAAAGGTGTTACAATGTATTAAAAAAACTTTTTTTTTCTTTCTTGAAAATAATTCATGGACGTACATACAATTCCATTTATCCACTCCTGTGGCAGCACTGAATTATATTTTTATTTTCCAGATGTCTAACAAAAGGAATGAATGCTATAATAGAGCTCCAGACACAGAGACCCGTTGCATTAGAATTATACAAAGACTTCAAAGAACTTGGGAGGTTCATGTTGCGTTACAGTGGGTCATCCATAGCTGCTGGCGTAGTCACTGAGGTAACTCTTTCATCATTTTACAGTGTATAACTTTTGGTGGCTTTTATTTTTTAAAGTTGATCTAAATCCACTGACTTAAATCTCATGAAATTTAAAATAATAAACATGTTAAAAGAAACCATACTTTTTTTTTGGCATTAGTCCCCTTTTGGGTCAAAGGAGTATATTTACTAATGTACTTCCATCACCCAAAGTCAGCATCTAATGGGCTGTTGCCCACTATTTGCAGACAGGAAAGATCCTGACGATATTGTCATGGATCCACCCCACTACCTGATTGACATCTTCTTCTGCCTTTGTACAGCCAAAGCCAGCTGTGCCTGCCCCCTCCCCTGTCTGTTCCTCCAATGAGCTCTGGAGAAACAGAAAGGGAAGGGGGGATTCCCTGTGGGGAGCAGTGACTAACAATTCTCTGCAGGGAGAAGACTGTGAGCTGAGCAATCGGCGGTTTGTGATCTCAATCAATCAATCTGTAGAGCCGGCATATGACACCTGCAGTGTCATACGCCAGCTCTAAGTATTGGGGAGAGTACATTTTACTCTCCCAATACTTCTCCTTTAATGTAGTTCCAAAAGTTTATTTCAATCATTTCGATTCGGCTGCTTACATTAAAATGATACCTGGTTATCCTGTCATTAAGGCCTTTGTTTAGGCACTTCCTGTTATGGGGTGACAACTTGCTCATGCGTTGTTACCCTGCTGCATGTATCCCTGGTGGAGACTAAAAGTGCCAATGTGAAAACACACTGCACATGCATGCTCCATTATTACCACTATCAGGTATCAAGTGCATATAGATGTGAAATGGCTGAAAGAGACTGAAGGAGATAAACAGCACCGAGATACTAATGCCATTTGGAATTAGAGTTAAGATATACTTTAAAGAAGAACTCTTGGCAGAAATGTTATTAACCCTTGCAGAGGGCACTGTTTTTGCCTAGGGTAAAAGAATAAGTTATACCCGATCCTCCAAGGTGGCGGGCTCTTAGACTGATCCCTAGGTTTCTCTCCCCCTGACTCCAGACAGCCCATAAGGCTTGTAGTACTGAGATCTGCTTAGCTCTCTGGCAAACCCTTGGCATAAAGGCGTGCCCCCACTTCTGCAGGTGGGGGCTATATGTGTACCCTTTTAGGGTAGTTTGCTATTCAGGTGCAGAGAACTCCTCTTTAGGCTCACAGGCAAGCTCCTGGCCTCTTAGTCTCCATTCATACCTAGCCTTCAGCTTTTCCGTGTGGAAAATGCATGTTTTTATGCACATTTTTACTTGCATGCTTTGCACGTTTATGTGCGGTTTGCACATTTTTATGCGTGTTGGACGCGCATAGGCAAAGACGCGCATTTTCTTGAGCAGATCAAAATGCATTGCTGTGAATGAGGAAACGTGTGCGCAAACCCACACAAAACGCGCACACAAATGTGCAAACCACTTGTTTCGCACGTTTTAATGCGCTTCCATTGAAGTCTATGCTGCTAAATGGACTGTAATCTGCCAGAAAGAAGCTCATGTACCTTTTCCAGCGTTCAGCAGCTTGCAACAAAACTCTCAGGTGTGAACAGGGGCCATAGAAATGAATGGGATTTCTTGTGTTGAGAGTTTTGTCGCACTTGGCTTTGAACATCAAAACGCCCAGGTGTGAACAGGGACTTACGCTCTACAGTTGCTTCCTTTTTTCTTTTCTGTGCTACTGCACAGGTCAGTGCGCCTGCTCTGGTCCCCTCAGATTTGTCTCACCCTTGTAGCCCTTGCTTCATTCCCTGTGTCAGCATGGCCACCATCCTTTTCCCCAGAAAAGTGCCCTTCCCTCTGGATATTCTGGACTCTCAGTGGTACAGGGTATTCCCCGGTGTCTCTTCAGAGGGATCCTCTGACCTACTAGGCCACCTGAGACTAGCTGTGACTGTCCCTCATCCTGATGGAATTCCACATCCTCGATGTTGCTCACACACAACTGATACCTCTTAGAGCGTGGACTCCTGTGTTTTGTCCTGGTGTGTTTTCCTGGCATCTCCATTGTGGAATACTCAGATGACTGCCTTTTAAGAGTGCTGGTGTTGTGATTCCTGGTGAACAACCTCTCCCCAAATGGCTTAACATCTGCAAAATTCAGTCAGATCTTGCCTTGATAGGTTTCAACATTAACAATTGTCTGTCACCTGTAGGAGATAACGATCATAGTCTCTGTAAAGGTCCACAGCATGTTTACCTTTACACCCCTCATTGTCAGGCAGAAGGTTGCTGCTCTCTCCTCCTTTTATAGGAGCATCAAGCAGTGGTGAACTCTTTGCTCAGAGAACTTTCTCCTTTACCCATCTCTTTCTTGGTCTACTTCAGTCCCCTTTACCACTGTTGTGGTTTCAGTTACTGAGCAGTCTATTGTCTTCATGGACCAGGTAACTCCTTGCGTGTTTACTCAGCCTATACATCAGGTGGCTAGTAAGAAGTTTTCACTTATTCAAAGGCTTTCTTTTTTTTTTCAACGTGGCTGTGGTCTTGTGCCCCAGAAAAGTTGGTTCCTTATACACTGTGTGACCCCACTTTGAGTAGGTCTTCTGGGTTTAGACTCTGTTGGACACCAGGTTTGTACGGCTGTGCCTTCCACACTGAGAAGGAATAGTAGTCCTTCCTACAACAGGACAGGTAGCCTGACTGCCGTGCTAGATGATTCCGTGAGTCTCAGTCTAACTTGCATGTTTTGGTCATGGATGAGAGGCCCATGTCCTTAACTGTACCTCTGGCCCTATGCTGCAGGTGAGGTTCGTCAGAGGAGGGCCTAGCGTATTACTGGTCTGTTGGCGATCGGAAAACTCTGTTCCCCCACCATTGATATCCTCAGACTAGAACAGGAATTGTCTGTACAACTTTGGGGGTAAATGGGGGAGAACCTGTCCACCGGTGGCTAGTTCCAGCCTTTTCACTCAGGTGCTTTGACCGCTTTCCCTTGTTTTGCCTTCTATGTGGCGACTGTTCTTGCTGCATTTCTAAGATTTCTGTTCTTCGCTCCAAAGATGCTGATGCTTCACTGGATCTGGGGGATCAGGAGTTTTCCTAGACCTATAACTTGAGGCTAAGGATAGGCAGGATCAGTCTTCTGCTGTATTACTTTTACAGTAACTCCAGTGTTTTCTCTTGACTCCAGAGAGGTTTGCATTATTTTCATCCTCCGGCCAATTTTTTTCCCCCCATCTCACTAGTTGGGACTTGGGTCTCAATCCCATTTCCCAGCCACCCAGGTGGGAGGTGCTTCCCATGCACCCTATCCCTTCAGACATGTTGATTTCATTGGGTCTAATTCTTGAGTTCCTTGACAGTCCAGCATCACATCATATTCCCTTGAGGCTGTTGTGTTCTAACTGATGCAAGGGTTTTCCCTGGTAAGTCTCGCTTAGTGAGGTTCATTGTCTGGCAAGACAGTTTTTTTTTTAAAACAAAGTTCTTGTCCTGTGACCCTAGGGGTCAGGGGTGTTTGCCTTAGGAACTTCCCTTTTCATCAGGACCTGGTGTTTTCATGAGGACTTGCTTTTGTTTTTTGTTTAGGTTCTCCCATGGGACCTGTTTCTTCCAGAGGCGTGACCCTATTTCTTGTTGACCATATCAGGTTATAAATCTTTACTTCCCTATGTGGGAAAATCGCAGTCATTCCACCTGTTTTAAATAGGTTTTGGTTGATCAGTTTATCACTAAGTTGGTGTTCCCTTCTGTGTGGAGTCATCCCCCACCTTGGTAGTGCCCTTTTCTTCCCGGTCTGAGCTTTAGGTTTATTCACTGTATCCTCCCTCTGGCCGTATTGGTGGATCCCCTATTTGGTAATGGGCTCGGCCTAATTCAGGCAAATTTGGGCATTGGTCCTTTGAGTGGCCTGAGTTTTTTTTGGCCTGTTGGTTGTTTTTGCCCACCCCTTAAGTTGGATTGCTTTTGGACATACCTAAATGCCTGTTCCTCAATGGGCACAAAAATAATTAAATGGGATTTTGTTATTGTTTGTTCTTGTAGTCCATTGTGGGACACAGTGTGTTTATGTTCATGCTTTTGATACTGTACATACATGCTCTTGGTACTGCTTCGTGCAAACTGAGGCATTCTGGATGGAGGATAGGTTATCCTGGAGCTAAATTTTTCTGTTTGCCAGTGTACAATCCTGCAGTAGGCGGCAGTATAACCTTGTTGTACATGACTTCCTGTGTCCCTCAATAGACTCCAATAAAAATCCTTTTTTAAATGTTATTTTATTGCTCTCTATTACTTAAGTAGAAATGAAAACAAGAAGTAAAAGCATCGGTCAAAGACAGGGTGTACACAGTTGCATGTTTAAGACTGAATATTGTAAGTGAGTAGGTTATAGTTGTAACTAGGGAAAAAATTATTGACATGTTGTAGTAGAGAAACATTACCCATATAAACAAAACTTGGTTGCAAGGTTCTCTAGCATTATTTGAATGTGTTCAAGTGGCAAATAGTTTTTTTGTTGTAAGTTGAATAGTGAAAAATGATAAAATCTGTATTTGACAAACCTGTGGTTGATTGTTTGTTTCATATTTCTTTTCCACAGATTAAAGAATGACACCAGAGTCTCACTGAGGGGACTTTACCAACTGATTGCCCTCAGCATGGAGAGTTCTCTACCCAAACTGCCTGGCTAAAGACATGAAGTGCAATTAAAGGACAAAACCGTACACAAATCTAGCGGGGACTCGCCTGCAGACTGCTTCCCACCACCTCCATCTAACAGAACAAAGAATTAGGACCTCAGTCTGTGATCTTTTTTACATGGTTCAACCTGTGATTAAAATGCTTCTTAACGTCTGTCTACCGTCCTCAATCTGTCATGAATGCAGCAGCTTTTCTCATGCAAGATTAATTTATATTAATAACAATATTTCACTTATCTTGATATTCTCTTCTGATCCTAGCAGACATGTTTACAGTTCTCTTCTGAAATGTCTGCAATTATTTTTTTTTTCTTAATGATAAATTAGGTTAATATATTTAGTGCTACATATACATTGCTTATATGAAGCAGAACAAAACAGAAGGACTTTTTTTTGAAGTTTTAGAGCATGGCTGAACATTGAGAAGATCTGAACCTCCCATGAGACGATTCTTTGCTGTGTGTATGAAGATTTGCTGTGAGGGATGTGCCAATTTTATTCAATCATGAAAATGTATCTAAAATAGAGAAAATTAAAAAGCTTTGGTTTGAGCATGCACATATTGTTTGCTTGTTCTTTGTATTTCAGTGATTGCAGAATGCATCAAAACTTCTTTAGTTAATATTAAAACAACTCCAATAATGCATTTGTGAACTCAGTTAAACCGTCAAACATATTTTAATTGCAATTAGCATAAGTACCTGCATATTTTTTTTATCTTTCTGTAATCACCTATGAAACAGGACTCAGAGAGGGAGGGGGGTAGCATTAGGAACCATTGAATGCTGTACTGCCTTGGACAGTGCTGTCTAACACTTTTTACAGGATAGGAAAGCAAAGGGATGGCTCATCAATGTACTGCAGCTTCTTCATCCAGTCAGCAGGCTCTTGGTGTGTCCTAGACTGGCCTGTACTGTTTAACTAAAGAGCAGTTCCAGAATCTGTCTTTGCTGTTTAGGTAGGGGTGTCAAGATTGCAAGACTGACTAAACAGGATTATATTTCTTTTGGCAGGAAAAACATCACATATATGTATTTCAATAATGTATAAATTGTTTGCCTGGAGGTCAGCTTTAAAGGAGAACTATGGGGGTCAGTGTTTTTCCCCATAGTTCTCCTTAGGGTAACGGGAGGACACAAACTAGCGTCCTCCTGGTATACTGAGACGCCGCAGCCGGAGCGGATCCCGACCTGGACGTCGGGATCCGCCCAGCTGCGTGAGTGACAGCTGGCTCTGCCTATCTAGAGGCATAGCCAGCTGTACCCGCCCCCTCCCCCGTCCGTTCTGCCAGTCAGTGCTGGAGGATCGGAGAGGGGAATCCAGCCCCTCCCCCCTGTCACGGCAGAGAGCCGTGACAGGATCGAGAGGTGAGCGAACCCGGTATGTGTTCGCTCACCTCCCGATCTACTGAGCCAACCTGTGACAGTCTCATTGTCACAGGTTGGCTAGAACTATGAGGTGAGTGGAAATCACTCATGTCATAGTTCTCCTTTAAGGAAAACTAGTCATGAGGCAAACATGGAAGCTGCAGTTGCTGACCTCTACTTATGAAAATGCTAGTTGCTTGTCTGCTTTGCTTGCCCTCTTTCTGGCTTTGGTGATCTGACCTGCAGTAACAATGTAGGTTATGACTTTTCATGGACTTTTCTTATCTACATGCTCATTTCATTTCAATAATCTAGAAAGTATTGAAGCCAGTTGGTTAGGATACCAGCTAAGCACCACGCAGTTTAGAAGGTGTAAACATTTGCAGTGCCTGTTCTTCTCTCATGACAGGTTTACTTTAGTATCCTTATTTTTACACGTACATTTGTTACTACCTGTTAACATCAAAGTTAAAGATGAAACTACCAAGTTTATTGTCTGTCTGGTATCTGTAGATTACATAGTGTGTAGGAACAAAAAGATACATTATGGAATATATCGTTAGTTTAATGATAAAGCATTCACATTATTTTGATATACTCCACAGAATGTTTTACACAAGTGTTGTAAAAATGTATATGTATCTATTGTTTACCACCAACCTGCTGCATTTTGATTAAAGTTGTTGGCCCCATAGACGTCCTGGGCATTGAAAATGCTATGCAGCATCCATAGTTTGAAGCAGCTATGTGTCTAATGGAGCTATGGCAACATCGGCAATCCAGCTGTTGTGGAGCTACACATCCCCTGAGGCATTGATGAGGGCATGACTCTAAGGCAGAGACATGAGGAAATTTGTAGTTTTGGCACATCTGGAGTGCAGAGGTTGTCTACTTCTAAGCTATGGCAATAAGTGTAATTTACACTTACCTAACTCACATCTATAAGAATATATTTAATGGATTTCTTCTTTAAGCTTAGGCTTCTACAGGATGAAAGGCTGTACCTTGTTTTGGTGTACAGCATATACATATATTGTACACCTGCTGCTTTTATATAGGATATTTAGAACTGTGTGGCCGATGCAGGGACATTTCAAAGTCTGGCCCTATACATTTTCAGTGGCTATAGTTTTGAGTTGTGAGAAAGTTATTGAGGGATGCATAGGCATTTTGAAGTATCTTTTTACTGTGTAAAACAATGTGTTCATAATTTTACTTCTGGTCTTTTTTCTAGCATGACCCTTATCGCTGGTGTTCACATTTTTTTTTCTTCATGTGCTGAGACTGCAGTTACAAATACTTTGTCCAAGTTGTATATTTGCATTGGGAGGAGTTAATGAATGTGCAGTCCAAACTCCAATCTAGTCTGCCTGTTTTTAGAACTTTGCTAACACAATGCTGCTTTTTCCTGCTAACATGGAAAAACAAAACACTCTTTTAGAGCTGCAGAATTATATTGGTGGGAAATTTGTCCCAAGCAGATCCTACATCGATTCTTTTGATCCTTCTACAGGCAATATCTTCTGTAGAGTGCCTGACAGTGGCAATGAAGAGGTGAGATCTAGGATCTTGTGTGTACGTGTGTGTGTGTTTTTTTTTGTCTGAAAATGCCTACCCCCTTCATATGGGAGCGATTTGATTTGTAACTGTTCCTCTATGCCAGCCTATTACCCAATTCTCTATGAAGTAACAGGAGTCTTTTCTGACAGGGTCTGTTATATTAAGCTGTATAAACAATATCAGCCTTATTTAAAGTGACACTAAACTCAGGAGTTAAATCTTAAAAATACATTCAAGTACCTATAACAAAAATGTAACTTATTTGTGTATCATTCAGCTGTAGATCTTCAAATCGTCTCTGAATTGGTGCTGACACTGTCCTTCCTTCTGGAGGGGGCTACTTTTGTTCCCCATGGTCCCTGTGTGTGTTGTAAAGTAGCCACCGCTCCAAGCTCACTCCTGTGATGGACTACAGTCTCATGTTTAGTTTACTAATTTGTATTGTGATTGTAGTTCATCACGGGAGCAAGCTTGGAGCGGTGACTACTTTACAACACACACAGGGACCATGAGGAACAAATGTAGCCACCCTCCAGAAGGTAGGACAGTGTCAGTACCAATTCGGAGATGATTTGAGGATCTACAGCTGAGTGATACACAAATAACATACATTTTTGTTAATAGGGTACTTGAATTAATTTTTTACATTTAACTCCTGAGTTTAGTGTCACTTTAATAAAAATTGTGATTGGCTACTAGGGGTTACTAAACTTAATAGGGATTCTTTATTAAATTGGTGTACCTATTAAGTATATGTTATAAAATATTTATGATTTTATAATTTACACATGAGAATACCCAAATAGCTCCTGTGCGCATAATTTACAACATTTGTATGCGTTGTATGTATGAATGTTTAAATATAAACAAAGTTGTTGGAAACATATCTCATAGTCTTTTGCTAAAGCAAGGACTTTATGGATGACACATTCCTTTCTTTGCTACATTTGTATCTATGGCCTTTGGTTACAATTTCTGAGTGTTTTTTTTTGGATCTGCCACAGTATGTCTGTGTCAATAATGGTTATATTTATTTTAGGACAATGGTGGAGCGCCAGTGCCAGCTGCAAACGCTGCACCCCTGGTAGTTCTGCCAATGACTCCAAGCTGTAGAGGGAGTACAAATCTCAGCAATACATTATACAACAATGCAGAATACCACCAACCATAGAGGACTACAGATCCCAGCAATACATGTAATGCAGAATAATATGAAGCTAGATACTCTGTGTTGTTTACCAGGGCTGTGCACGGTCTTCTGAGTGCTGTTGGGTCTCCCACAGGCTGAGGGTTTCTGGAGTAATTAAGGCCTTGTCTCTTACCCTGAGACCTTGTCTCTGCTCTGAGACTGCAACATGTATGATTTTATTCACAAGGGAACAGTCCTGCTCTACCAGGTGCCCCCTCTGATTTTGAGTTGCCTAAATTCTTGACTGATGAGCTTACCCTTCAGGAGTTGCAGTCCACTGCTATTACACCCAAGATTAGGGAGACCATTTTGGTTCTCTTTGATGCAGTGTGCACTACTCTGAAGGGTCATCTTGGGTGTTATAGGGCCCCTAATGCTGCCAAGACTTTACCTATCCACTTTATACCAACTGTCTTTGGAGATTGGAAGTGCCCTAATAAATTGTTTGCACCACATAAAAAAAGCTGGATTTGTATTTTAGCCAGGAATTTGTTCAGAAGTGCTCTGTTTCCACTATGGATCTGACTGTGTTGTCTCAACAAGGCGACTACCATACCTGTGGAGGATGCATTTTCCATTAATGACCCAACTGATGAGCGGCTGGTTGTCCTTTTCAGATCCCTATGCCTGCAGGTCCCACCTGAACCTGATCTGGCTGTGGCTTTATTTTCCCATAGCCACATAAAGGATCTAACCACCACTCCTGTTGATCACTTGCTAGAAGATCTTATTTCTCGCATGTGAATTCTGTTGTCGCATACGCGTAGCGCACTTTGGCTAAAGTGCTAGACTGTGGAACTCTATTGTAAAATGCTTGTGACATGGTTTCTTTCTTCCCCAATGCAAGAATACTAAGGAACAGACTGCGAAGTTGTGTCCCTCTCAGGCTTGTCAAGAAGCATCCCTTTAGTCCCCCCCCCCCAGCTTGGTTCCCAGCCCACCTGCAATATTTGGTATTCCAAGTATGGTTAATCCTCAGACAAGCCTTCCTCCGCATGAAGATGCGCAACCATTTTCTGTGGTAGGGGGGCATCTGTAGAGGTTTGAATTGCTTACATTCCAGATGCTTGGGTCCAGGAGGTTGTGTCCCAGGGCTTCAGACTCAATTTGATTCCCTGCTGCCACCTCTTTTTCTCACTGCCAATCTTTGTGTCTCCACACAGACTAGCAGCTCTCCATCGGGCCCCATGGAGTCTTCTTGATCCAAGGTGTCATTGCCCCAGTCCTTACAGCAGAATAGTTTCATGCATTTTACTCCAACCAACCAAAGGGGCCCCCATCTTGGACCTCAACTCTGGATGAAATCCACCAGATTGGTAATCTGCTCCCTTCACAGGGGAGACTTTCTGACTTTGTGGACATTAAATATGCTTTCTTACATGTGCAAAACTTTGCAGTGCACCAACACGTTCTGCCCTTTGTGGTGGGACAAGCACATTACCATTTCTTGGCCCAGCCCTTCTGCCTCTGCACCTCGTGTGCTTGCCACAGTGTTGGTCCTGCTGCATTCTCATCGCATCCCAATTGTGGGATACTTAGATGACCCCCTGTTGAGGGAACAGTTGGCGAGGGCTCTGTTAGACAACATGTTTGACTGTTCAGATGTTAGGGATTTAGGTAGATCCTGAAACTGACAGCGTTATTCACAAAAGGGTGAAGAGTTTGCAGAAGTGAACAATATAGGACAACATAGCTGAACAGGAAAGTGAGCTGAATTGGAGAATTTTTCCAAATCAGCTATGTTATCCTAGATTGTTCACTTCTCCTGTCTTCTCCAAACTCTTCCCCCTTTTGTGAATAGCCCTGTGAGTATTTGGGTCTGGTCCTGGACACATCTGAGACAAGAGTATTCCTTCTCAAAAGAAGCTTCAGACTTTCAGGTCCAAACTTTTCAGTTCACATACCATCCAACTCTTTACTTCTGCATTAGAGTCTTGAAGCTAATCATAGCCTCCTTTTAAGGAAGTTCCCTACGCCCATTTTCCCATTAGGCATTTGCAACACAGGATTCTGTCATCGTACAACAAATCAGTCCTGGACTTTTATTAAATACACCCCTAAATTTTGGATTTCCCATAACTTCCTGCCCCAGTCACTAGGATAAATAGAGGATGATTCTCCACAGTGTGGACACAGACGCAAATAAAAACCTAACAGCGTTTTTAACCCTTCCATCCAAAACTAAAAAAAAAGCTTTAAATGTAAAGCCCATTAAAACTATATGTCTAAAGCCAGCCATACATCTTTAGATTTTCGATTGGAAATTTTAGTTGCTGCCAACAACCCTCTTTCGATTCTAGCTCAAATAGCTCATCAAGCACAAACCAATATAGTTTTGATAATCGTTCGTTAGCAATATCAATCGACAGAGGGGATTTTAGTTTGCGCATGTGCAGTGTTCATGTTGTAATTTTTTTCGCAGGAAAACGCCACTAATCAATCAATTTTCGTATGATTCGAAAAAAGTTTTCCAGCCTCACCCTTCAGGAAAATTCGGCCAGGAGTACCGTAAAAAAAATCGGGTTACCATTAACTGATCGATTATTATTCGAAAGACAACTCGTGGGCGATTTCCGAACAATAATAAATAGGTGTATAGGGACCTTTTAGACTACCCTGTGCACAAGTTGAGAATGATTCTGTGAAATTTCACTGCATTGCCACCATATTATAGGAAGTGGAAAAATAACAGATCTCCTGGCAGGATCCATAGGTAAAAAGCTGCTACTAGGGGGATTAAATGCTGTGTAAATGCTACTAACAGAGTGTAGCATTTTTTATTTTGCCTACAGTTACACATCTGCTATATTGCCTTATTGTTAAAGCGATAGGGCATATTTAAATCAAGTGGCACTGGATAAGAACACATTTCATGTTTAGACATTACAATGTTTTTTCTTTCAAGGTCAGTGCTGCAGTCCTTGCTGCCAAAGCTGCCTTTCCCAGTTGGTCTTCTATGAGCCCTCAAGACAGATCTGCAATTATGAATAAGCTAGCTGACCTGATCGAAAGACATTTGGACGAGTTTGCACAAGCAGAATCAAAAGACCAAGGTGACCTGAATGATGTTATTTGTTAATAAACAGCATTGCATTACCCTCTCTTCAGCTCAAAGGGAAGGGAAATCTGTACTTACATACGGAATCTTAGGGTACCAAGACACATGCTCCTGAGATCCAATCTTAAGGTCAATTAAGGTAAAATTTGGACAACCAATTTAAAAGGCTGCCCTATTGTTACCTAAAATAACAAAGTTTTTATTTTCCAAAGTGTAATGAAACAAATCTGTTGAGTTTTGATTATAATGGGAATCTCAAATTTGTCCTTCATTCTGATGTAGATCCACTGCACACAATATGTGACTTATGTGAGTAGAATAATGATTCCCATGTTCAGCTGATCTTGGGTATATGAGCTCAGTATGAGGAATGAAACCATGATTTTTAAAATGGTGAAATGGTCTTACCTAATATAGTGCAAACTTTCCAGTAGGAATACACATGTACACAACCTATAACAAAATAAGAATAAGAACGGCCCACCACCACCACCACCACCACCACTTGGGTCTATTACATAGCAAAGACAAAATATATATAACAGACATAAGATGGGAATAATTTACTGCCTCGGAGCTGAAGAAATCCACTTGTATCTAAAAATGCATGCATTTCGATTTTTAACAAATGTATTTACATGCATTGCTTTTTTGACACTTATTTTGCTAAAATAAGTGCGGGGCCAGGCCGATGGGTAGGTAGAAGGGACGACATTGGGTGCTTCAGCAGGAGGGGTGGTGCAAAAAAGGCAGGACTTGCAACCTATACCTCATGGGGGGAGGTTGCACTTAGCACTCATGTGTGCTAAAGAACCTTGTCCTGGCACTGAGGGGAGCACCTAGAACTTTCAAAACCTAAAGCAAACCTGTACTTTGCTGATAAAAAAACTCAAATCAACCTGTGATTGGTGGACTGAAATGTCCATAAGCACTTAAGTGAAGGTTAATATGGAACAGTCGTCACCACATAGAGTCACTGCTCTCCCATGAGTGGTGAGGACACATGTACCAATGCAAGGCCAACACCATCAATTGATTGGTGCTACTCTAAAAGTATGT
The DNA here is from genome assembly GCF_000935625.1 of Nanorana parkeri. Taxonomy (NCBI): domain Eukaryota; kingdom Metazoa; phylum Chordata; class Amphibia; order Anura; family Dicroglossidae; genus Nanorana; species Nanorana parkeri. The sequence continues at coordinate 134,649 of NW_017306527.1, read as the reverse complement.
TTGCATCATGCAAAAAAACATAAACTTTCCATGACTCCAGGCCCCCTATCGAGTAATCCCAATTTTCCGTTAGGAGACTCAATGTAATTTACTCACCACTGAAATCCCCCTGTTCCTTTAAGAATGGGGATATTCTATAAACACAAGAAATCTCTGGCTTGTTCAGAAATGGAGCTTTGGGCCTTAAAAGGGATCTTTACTCTGGTGGACTTACCTACAAGTGAAACATTTTTTATCCTACTCCTCCGACTCAGAGGTGTACAAATGGGACCTGACAAATTTTGAATCCATAGTCTTGGGTGAAAAGGGCACCAGACATAATATCTAGTTCCTGTACTCACTGCTTAGTCATTAGAATGAATTGGCCACCATTCACGTCAAAGACCAATTGGATCACACGGTGGGAGTACAGTTCTCAAAGCAGCAGTGGCAAGACATCAATATTTTAACTCTTAAAGAGATTGCAATGTAATCTCCTGGAGAAGACTAACTATAAAAATGTTTCCCATTTTTCCCATTGGTACCATACACCTGAACGCCTCCACAAATATGATAACCGGATCCCCAGTCCTTGTTGGTATTACTCGCAGGAGATGGGTTCCTTGCTCCACAAATTTTGGACATGCTCTAAGATACAGCCTCTTTGGAGGGCGAAACACTCACTTGTCTCAACTATCATTGGGGAACATATAGAGTACAAGCCAAAAGTTTTCTTACTCTATTACTAGATACAAAAAATCTTTGTAAAACCACGTAATAAATGTGGCAAGGAGTGTAATCCATAGACACCGGAGATCTTCCATCACACCAGCTGTTAAGGAATACGTGACCCAGGTGAACTATATTCAAGACATGGATAGTTTTGTCAAACCAGGACAGGAAAACGAGTTTCCAACATACTGTATACACATTTAATCGGGCTCCTCATATGCATCTATAATGCCCAACTAACCTACCGATGACACATACCCTCTTGCCCATACCCCACCATAGGTGTAACTCTTGGGATGGGGGGGGGGATACCTCAGCATCAGGGGAGTAGGTGGGCAGATTTCCCACTGATCGGGCAGAGATGTACTTTTTTACCTTGAGGCCTCCTGGACTGGCTCCACTCCCCTTCAAACACTCCCTACCAACCCCTTTCGCACACCCCACCTACACTCACCTGCCTCCCCCCATTTGTTTTTTTTTAAACTTCTTTTGCCCCTACCTACTGGCCCCAGAATAAGTGCTGAAGTACAGGAATGATGTCCCAGACAGGTTTATTTTGATTTATTGATCTTTTGTTTGTTTTTTCACACTACCTGCTTGCAGTATAGATGTTGCCACACTGTTCCCCTGAACGAAAATGTTGTTTCATGTGCATTGTATATGTACACTTCTGATTTTATACATCAACCTAACTGTTAATATATTGACATTTTTTTTTTTTTAAACGAAATAATAAACAGGGAAAAAATAGTAAATGAGCTTAAAAGCAATTAAACTCTTTAGCCGCAGTCACATTGGAGCATTTCATCCTCAAAATTGTATAACAAAAGCAAACTGGTTGATTGTAGTTTTATTATAAGCAGCTTTAACTCGCTCTATTCTCTCTCCCAACGGTGACTTGACAGCCTTCTAATGTAAACAGTGCACTTGCTCTTTGTTTACATTGGAAAACTACCAAGCCATTGCCAACTGCAACTTGTCCAGATGTTGACTGCAACTAGAAAGGTCAGTGAGGGCTTGTTAGGGATATATAAAAATGTTATAGCTTGGCCACCTATAATAACATCTGGCAAGAAGAACCTGTCAAATATGCAACATACTTATAATCTGGTCAGCTTTTAATGTTTGGAATCCAGTCTGTTGCATTTCCTGTGCCATTAAGGCATTGACAAACTTAGACATCTCTAAAGCCACAGAATAAGCATGACAGCCAGGGGACTAGCAATTTCATGAATAGATAACCAATGGTTAGCAAAAGATTGATCAGGGGTGGTGTCAGTGACAGACACAGATTCATTAGTATTTATGCATGTTACGTAGTTAGTATATATTTTGTACAGTATTTGAAGCAATTAAAGTGTGTATGTATTAATAGAGAAATCTAAGTAATTCGTTTAAAATGCAGCTCCAATCTATAACCAAGGCAACATATTTCGGAACTGCCATCTTTGTAAATAAAGGTTTTGCATTACAGTTTTTATAAACCTCAAAGTAATCATTAAACAAATTTGTTCACTCATTTGTGTCATGTACGAACTGTCAAATTTGCAAGCCGGTCTAAAGATGTTTTAGAAATGTCCACAGAAGATGAGTCAGAAAAGAAGTGATTATCGCTGCAAATCCCAAACTGGGAAACTTCACTTGCATTGTAAAGGAAACGATTTTGCATAAACAAGCTGTAGATGGCTTGACAAGTACTAAAGATGAGCACGGGTATTTCCTTAAGCAACAGCCTTTATGCCTCTGAAAGCTTTGTACTGTAAGTCTACATTTCCTTTTAGAGATACCCGTTTCAAGTGGTACTTTTTATGTTTGTATTTACAGATGTCTTTCTGAGTAATGCATTTTCTCCGAAAATCATGTAAATTAACATATTTTGTGATGCATTCGTTAAGGATCTATACATATTTTATATTGGGTGCCGCTGTTTTTGTTGCTTAAGAAAATGTAACCCTACAATAGAAAGAGGCACAAAAAGTGAATAGTTACTGACATAAATTTCCATACAATTTTGGACTTGTGTCAAGAAATATAGACTGCGTTGTGATGCTTCTCCTTATCCACAAACTACTGTCACTTGGAACAAGCACTCATCTAAGAGCAACATTAATTTTAGATACTGCTGCAGCTCACAATCAAACATAAATAAACACCTGACATTATATAGAATTGCTGGTGATTTCCCTCCTAGCTGGAGTTCTCTTTTAATGTTAATTTTTAGTGCTTTATTAAGCCTGAACTCCGGCCTTACCTTAGGTCTTGCACAGTTGTATAGGCTCCTCTCTTGTACTGAAATTGCGTACTCACTGAACACTGTGAGCATCTCATAGTGTGTATTAGAATCTAGCATGTCTTACAGCCCCCCTCATTTTCTGGCTGGAAGACATTCAGCATTATACAGCTCATTCCTCCCCAATCTTACTGTCCCTGGCCTGTCCCATTAATTTATTGAATTACAGCTCTTTCAATCACAGAGGCTCAGCATTACTTAGGACGGTCTGGGTAAATAAAGTCAAATATACAAAAACACAAATATCTAAGCCAAAGGCACCCGAGCGAGAAGCGTAGTTGTATCGCGGCTTAAGCTATGGGTGCTGCCCTTTAGTGACGTTCTTTGTGCTGGTGTCGCTCCTCCTGGACCCCCCGGGAGGGAGCCAGTGTCTGGGTGTTCTCCTCTCTTCCACCTCACTCCATGCTGTTATATCCTCCTGAGGATGCAGTCATCAGTGAAACGCATTGAGGAAGTTGCTTCTCTCTTTCTGGTGTCGCCATTATAACAAAATTAACTTATTACATGATATGTATGTTGTAACATGGGATATTTGAATTGTTGTTTGTATATACCAGCAGTGTAACAGTGTTCTTGTTTTTTATTGTTCTAATAAAGATGATGCCTTTTAAGAAGTTTTTTCAGGCTATATTGTATGCCTAAAATCCCCCAATCCTAGCCTTTGGCTTAGATATTTGTGTTTTTGTATATTCATTTGGGGTGCAGTAGCCCAGCCTTCCCCTGCTGAACACTTCGTATGTAAATATAGTCAAATATAGTCTACCAAGGAACTCCCACTCCTCCAGTCTGTCATGTACCCATCAAGTCATTTTATATTTGAATAAATTGTCCTAAGAATCAACCCACTGCTTGCATCAGGGCTACGAGCTCTTCAGAGGAGTACTGAATCATGGTGCTTTGATGTTTTCATGTACAGCACCCTGTTGATGATGAAGGGTCTAAAATAGGGTATGTAATGAAAAGTGAAATGCTTCCATTGATTCCACAGAGAGTTGTGCTGCATTAGAAATAATATATTCTAAATTATACATTTTATTTTTATTTTTTTACCTTTCAGGGAAAACACTGACATTTGCGCGGACTGTAGATATACCACGATCTGTGTACAACTTTCGCTTCTTTGCCTCCTCCATCCTGCACCATACCACGGAGTGTACACAAATGGAGAACTTGAACTGCATGAATTACACATTGCGCACTCCTATTGGAGTTGGTAATATTGATAGAATTGGGGTTGGCAGAGGTTGTGTTACATTAAATCAGTTTGTTAATAATATTTCTTTCTGTCAGCTGGACTAATAAGCCCTTGGAATCTTCCCCTCTATCTACTCACCTGGAAGATTGCACCTGCTATAGCATGTGGGAATACAGTTGTAGCAAAGCCAAGTGAAATGACCTCTCTTACTGCATGGATGATGTGCAAGTTAATGGAAGAGGCAGGTAGTGTATGGGATTTTTTTTTAAAACAGTATTTATAATATTATTTTGTGACTGGCTACCTGTCAACTAATTTATAATTTTGTTAGTCAGTCATCCAAAATAGTTTTTCTAATGACACCATGGGAAAAGTCATCAGGGATTATTTGCAGTTGATTCAGGAAATCACATAATAACCTAAAGATATGGTGATAGCTTTCAAGATAGATACACAGAGAATAAAAGAGCTGGCAGATTGCTCCTTCAAGTTCTTCCCTGTGCTTCTTATATAAAGGAAAGTCTAGGCTACTGGTCACATAATCTCTGCTGTAAGGCTGGACTATCTGATCTGAACTGTGATCTGCTACTTTAGTTGTGATCTCATGATGAAATGGCTAGGCTTTTGGCAACATAACCCATGCTGAAGGGAAGTGGCAGCAGCATTTTCTCCAGGAAAGTTATGTATGTTAGACTTGTTTAGAAACGGAAAATTAAAAATGTTTCAATGTTCCTGAATATAGACATGAGGATTTGTAAAACCTGCAGAGAATCATTCCAGTCATAAGTCATGGTCGCCTGGATTCCGAAATTGCATGATGCTCCACAGGTCATCAAAATCTACATGTATTCAGTATGATCCAATACTATCCATACTGATCCAGTATGGTCGCCTGGATTCCTAAATTGCATGATGCTCCACAGGGCATAAAAATGTACATGTATTCAGTATGATCCAACATTTTTGAATCAGTGATTTGCACTTAGGTAAGCATTTGTCTATTGGTTTCCATTAGCTGAAGTCACTAAATCGGCACCTGATAGGAAATCGTAAGAGAGATAAAGGTTCTCTGATATGCTGCATAGAAAAGTGATGATGCAAAACTATGCTATTATAATGCAAATAGTAGTTCTGTTCCTTTATAGGTGTCCCACCAGGTGTCATCAATATAGTTTTTGGTACTGGTCCAAAAGCTGGAGAGGCTCTTGTGTGCCATCCGGATGTACCTCTCATCTCCTTTACTGGAAGCACTGTGACTGCTCAACGCATCATTGAGAAGAGTGCCCCATACTGTAAAAAGCTGTCACTGGAACTTGGAGGAAAGAACCCAGCCATCATATTTGAAGATGCAAACCTAGAGGATTGTATCAATACTACTGTTCGCTCCAGTTTTTCCAATCAGGTAAGAAATGTGCATATTTTCACCATTACTAAACCCTTTCCCCCGATTTCTGGGGTTAAGCCCTTCACCTGCAGCACAACCCACTGCCACGTTTTAAATGAGCATCTCACAGGCCATTAGCCTTAGCCCTAGACTTGGAAAAATTGAGCCCTGAGAAACACAGCGAACTGCCTTTTCTTCCAAACAAGGTTAATAGCAGGCACTGCTCTTAAGTAGCATGTTTGCTTTAAAAGGTCTGCAGTGACTGACAGATTTGCTTAAACATTGGTATGGCAGCCTGGTTAACCTTGAGGCTCATATAGTTGTGTTGAGGTGGTTTGTATTGGAAATTTTAATCTGTATATTTCTGGAACATTATTCCAAAGATCAAGTACTTTTGGACTGAAAAAGAGAAGTCGGAGGAAGGACAGACAGAGGTGACAGCTATAGCATAGCATTGATTGCAGTGATAATTCAGAAAGTGGGATGAGTTTAAGTATCAAAGGTTCTGTACTCGCATCCATAGAATTGCATGAAACCATAAAAGTGATCAGAAACTGGTTGTTAGCTTGTGAAGAATGTATCTGTCATACTGTACCTTTTGGAGACCAAACTGAGGAGGGGGGTGTTTTTAAGGCACTCAGCACATTATGTGTATAGTTGCATGTGTTTGTTTTCATAGTGTTTATATGCACCCAGCACTTCTCAAAGCTCTTCATATAATTTTAATGTATGTATATAAGCCCATATTGATTTGCCCATATTGATTTGCATTGATATGGTTATGCAATAAATGTGTACTTTTTTGGGCGGGAGGGGAAAGCTGCACATTTTTTAAGTTTTGAATATCACCAGGACCTGTTCTGGCGGGCAGACACCTAGGCTTTCTCCTGGCACTGGTTACCTTTTCTGAGTCCACGAATGTACTCAGTGCATCTATCTCAGGAGCAGAAACGTTTACAGCAGTAAGTTGCACAGCAGGCTGAACGTCAGAAGGATCAGGCTTTTGAACCTTGGGAGCTGAATCGGGGTACAAGACATCAGAAGCTATATTGGGATACAGGACCTTCAAAATTGAATCGTAGTACAGGACCTCAGGCGCAGAGACAGAGCAAAGAGAGTGCAAGACTTTTGGAGCTGTGACAGAGTGCAAGAGCTTTAGAGCAGAGACGGGGTGCATGACTTATGGAGTTAAACCAATGTGCAAAGTCTTTGGAGTAATATCGGGGTGCAAAAGTCGAAGAGCTTGAGAGACAGGATGCCTGACTTCTGAAGAGGAGGCAAGATGAATGCCTTCTGGAGCTGAGACAGGATGCATGACTTCTGGAAAGGAGACAGGGTGCAAGACTTTTTGAAGCAAAATCAGGGTGCAAATGCAACGCTGCAGAGAAAGGGTGCAAGGCTTCTGGAACAGAACTAACAAATTGGAACTTTGGAGCAGATTTAGGGGGCAGGACCTAATAGACAGGAACAGGATGCAGAGTCTTTAAAGCAGAATCAGAGAGCCAAGCAGCTTTGAGGAATGGTCAAGGACCATACTTTGCTGAATGATTGAGTCTGTCCAAAAGATGAATCATACTTCTTAAGAAGAAGTGGGGATAATTGTTTTGCAGAGAAGGAGGTCTGGGTTGCTAAAAGTTCTAAATGCAGATTGGTAGCCACCAGAGCAAAAGATGATACAGAGGCAGGCTGGACTGGAACAGCTGGCACAGAGGCAGGTAGGACTGGAGCATACAACATAGAGACAAGGTTTGGACCCGGACCGCAGGCATGGAGACAGGCTGGATTGGAACAGCAAGCACAAAGACTGGTTGGGCTGGAACAGTGGGCACAGAGACAGGCTGGTCTGAGGCTGATAGGTGAGCAGGCTGGTCTGAGCCTATCAAAATGTCCCCTACATATATTTAAATAGTCTGTGTCCTATATAATTATATTTCTCCTACTTCATGTATACACATTTTGTTTTTTTATTCATTATATCCTAATGTTTTAAGCTTTTCATGAATCAATTCTGCCTTGTAATTTGCATGGTTTGAAAACTAAATCTAGTTCCATTTTAATTGGAGTCCTTTAGTGGGCATTTAAAAAATTTTGAAATGACAATTATATATTTTGTTTAAAAAAAAATCCTTATGTATATCCTTAAGTATATTATTCATTTGTTGTGTCTTTCTTTAGCTCTAATGAAGGGGGGTTGTTTGGCCCCTGAAACATGTTGGCTGTTTTTGATTATCGATTTTTGATTTTGACATCAGTGAATAAATTATATACAATTCTTGATACGTGTGTATGATGGTTCTTCTGGTTCTAAACTGTATGGGCAGTTTTTTTTTTATAGTGACAATAAACTGGAAAAAAAACCGAGTAAAATCTGGCTAAATGCTACTTCTAAAATAACGATCAGGATTTGGTCATAAATATTCCAGTGCTTGCCAAAGAAAAAAGTACAGTAAAAACTGTTAGGTGTTACCACAAGATGGAGACATTGTACAGATTTTAAACTATTGCAGGACAAGTTCAAATAAAAATACCTGCGGACTGTAGAAACATACTCTGTATTTTGATATAAGACAAAGGAAATCTATTATCAAGTTAAGGGTACCCGTGCTGAATTTTGATAAAATGCTACTTACCTGGCTGTAATTCTGGTTCCCTGACTTCAACCGGTTCTGAGCCACTGTCCTAGAGCGAGCATAAAGCAATTGAAGTCAGAACGTCTGACCTGGATGCATGTTCTAGGCCCTTGCATCAGAAAGAACAGAAGACATTAGATCAGCATGACAGCCAGGCAGCTAGCATTATCAGGTGAAGACAGCAATGGCGGCCTCAAGGTTTCTCTCAGCACAGGTTTCCTTTAAACATCTGCTGGAAGTTGGCATTGTCAAAGTCTGCATATTGGTTTCAGGGCCCACTCCTCACTTGTAAAGATGTTGCAGAGGAGGAATAAGTATGCAGCTTGTTAGACAATGGCAGCCTCCTTTGGACAGGTATGTAGTGTGATGACAGGCTTCCAATAAAAGTGAAGGAAGAACCTGTGAAAGGACATATGGCAATTTAGAGTCATTGACTGTAGAAAGAGTTTGCGGATAAAACCATGATTCTTAAGCTGCCTTAAAGACGTACAAAGTTGCTCATCTGACTACGAGACGTCCATTACATAACTTGGCGGTAATCATCTCACATTCTGTAAAGACGGGCCCACAGAGAGAGCTGCGTAATTACAGAATACACTGCAGCCAATTAATGACAAGATAAAATGTGGAGATGTTGCCCCACGTAACAGAATTTCATGCTTAATTTTCCTATGCCATGAAAGATTATTCGTTATTGGTTTTTATGGGCAATACCTTCCACCTTGCCTGCAGCTTTCTGTGCTCAGTTATTAATGAATTGGTCTACAATGCAAAGAAATAGTAATACCCTAGCACTGGGATAAATTATCATATTATAAAGGAAAATTCATTTTCAACTTTTGTGACATTTTACAGGGGGAGATTTGTCTCTGCACAAGCAGAATTTATGTTCAGCATTCAATCTATGAAGAGTTTCTCAAGAGGTTTGTAGACGCTACAAGAAAATGGAAGGTTGGAAACCCATCTGATCCATCAGCCAGCATGGGAGCTTTGATCAGTCAGAGCCATCTAGCAAAAGTAAGTAAAAAATGCTCATTACAAGCCCATACCTTTTTAGTAGGAATGCACCGATACCAAGTACCGTACTCGGTACAAGTAAAGATACTTTTCCAGCTCCAAGACTAGACTAGAGAAAAACTCAAAAGTTAGGAGGCAGCTGTCATTTGTAAGGAGCACACGGAGCTCCCGGGATTTGTACATCTCTGTTTTATTGTACGATTTTGTTTTTATAAACATATATAAGGGATGCACCGATACCATTTTTGCAAGTATGAGTACTGATACTTGTCCAAGTACTTACAAGTACGAGTACTGATACATTTTTGTTATGTCATGTGACAGTTTTTCTAAAACAATACAGACTAATGATTTCAGGACAGTGGTGGAGTGCCAGAGCCAGGTCCCAGCTGCAACCGCTGAAACCCTGATAGTTCTAATGAAAATGTCAAGTTCTGGCACTGGTTACCTTTTCTGAGTCCACGAATGTACTCAGTGCATCTATCTCAGGAGCAGAAACGTTTACAGCAGTAAGTTGCACAGCAGGCTGAACGTCAGAAGGATCAGGCTTTTGAACCTTGGGAGCTGAATCGGGGTACAAGACATCAGAAGCTATATTGGGATACAGGACCTTCAAAATTGAATCGTAGTACAGGACCTCAGGCGCAGAGACAGAGCAAAGAGAGTGCAAGACTTTTGGAGCTGTGACAGAGTGCAAGAGCTTTAGAGCAGAGACGGGGTGCATGACTTATGGAGTTAAACCAATGTGCAAAGTCTTTGGAGTAATATCGGGGTGCAAAAGTCGAAGAGCTTGAGAGACAGGATGCCTGACTTCTGAAGAGGAGGCAAGATGAATGCCTTCTGGAGCTGAGACAGGATGCATGACTTCTGGAAAGGAGACAGGGTGCAAGACTTTTTGAAGCAAAATCAGGGTGCAAATGCAACGCTGCAGAGAAAGGGTGCAAGGCTTCTGGAACAGAACTAACAAATTGGAACTTTGGAGCAGATTTAGGGGGCAGGACCTAATAGACAGGAACAGGATGCAGAGTCTTTAAAGCAGAATCAGAGAGCCAAGCAGCTTTGAGGAATGGTCAAGGACCATACTTTGCTGAATGATTGAGTCTGTCCAAAAGATGAATCATACTTCTTAAGAAGAAGTGGGGATAATTGTTTTGCAGAGAAGGAGGTCTGGGTTGCTAAAAGTTCTAAATGCAGATTGGTAGCCACCAGAGCAAAAGATGATACAGAGGCAGGCTGGACTGGAACAGCTGGCACAGAGGCAGGTAGGACTGGAGCATACAACATAGAGACAAGGTTTGGACCCGGACCGCAGGCATGGAGACAGGCTGGATTGGAACAGCAAGCACAAAGACTGGTTGGGCTGGAACAGTGGGCACAGAGACAGGCTGGTCTGAGGCTGATAGGTGAGCAGGCTGGTCTGAGCCTATCAAAATGTCCCCTACATATATTTAAATAGTCTGTGTCCTATATAATTATATTTCTCCTACTTCATGTATACACATTTTGTTTTTTTATTCATTATATCCTAATGTTTTAAGCTTTTCATGAATCAATTCTGCCTTGTAATTTGCATGGTTTGAAAACTAAATCTAGTTCCATTTTAATTGGAGTCCTTTAGTGGGCATTTAAAAAATTTTGAAATGACAATTATATATTTTGTTTAAAAAAAAATCCTTATGTATATCCTTAAGTATATTATTCATTTGTTGTGTCTTTCTTTAGCTCTAATGAAGGGGGGTTGTTTGGCCCCTGAAACATGTTGGCTGTTTTTGATTATCGATTTTTGATTTTGACATCAGTGAATAAATTATATACAATTCTTGATACGTGTGTATGATGGTTCTTCTGGTTCTAAACTGTATGGGCAGTTTTTTTTTTATAGTGACAATAAACTGGAAAAAAAACCGAGTAAAATCTGGCTAAATGCTACTTCTAAAATAACGATCAGGATTTGGTCATAAATATTCCAGTGCTTGCCAAAGAAAAAAGTACAGTAAAAACTGTTAGGTGTTACCACAAGATGGAGACATTGTACAGATTTTAAACTATTGCAGGACAAGTTCAAATAAAAATACCTGCGGACTGTAGAAACATACTCTGTATTTTGATATAAGACAAAGGAAATCTATTATCAAGTTAAGGGTACCCGTGCTGAATTTTGATAAAATGCTACTTACCTGGCTGTAATTCTGGTTCCCTGACTTCAACCGGTTCTGAGCCACTGTCCTAGAGCGAGCATAAAGCAATTGAAGTCAGAACGTCTGACCTGGATGCATGTTCTAGGCCCTTGCATCAGAAAGAACAGAAGACATTAGATCAGCATGACAGCCAGGCAGCTAGCATTATCAGGTGAAGACAGCAATGGCGGCCTCAAGGTTTCTCTCAGCACAGGTTTCCTTTAAACATCTGCTGGAAGTTGGCATTGTCAAAGTCTGCATATTGGTTTCAGGGCCCACTCCTCACTTGTAAAGATGTTGCAGAGGAGGAATAAGTATGCAGCTTGTTAGACAATGGCAGCCTCCTTTGGACAGGTATGTAGTGTGATGACAGGCTTCCAATAAAAGTGAAGGAAGAACCTGTGAAAGGACATATGGCAATTTAGAGTCATTGACTGTAGAAAGAGTTTGCGGATAAAACCATGATTCTTAAGCTGCCTTAAAGACGTACAAAGTTGCTCATCTGACTACGAGACGTCCATTACATAACTTGGCGGTAATCATCTCACATTCTGTAAAGACGGGCCCACAGAGAGAGCTGCGTAATTACAGAATACACTGCAGCCAATTAATGACAAGATAAAATGTGGAGATGTTGCCCCACGTAACAGAATTTCATGCTTAATTTTCCTATGCCATGAAAGATTATTCGTTATTGGTTTTTATGGGCAATACCTTCCACCTTGCCTGCAGCTTTCTGTGCTCAGTTATTAATGAATTGGTCTACAATGCAAAGAAATAGTAATACCCTAGCACTGGGATAAATTATCATATTATAAAGGAAAATTCATTTTCAACTTTTGTGACATTTTACAGGGGGAGATTTGTCTCTGCACAAGCAGAATTTATGTTCAGCATTCAATCTATGAAGAGTTTCTCAAGAGGTTTGTAGACGCTACAAGAAAATGGAAGGTTGGAAACCCATCTGATCCATCAGCCAGCATGGGAGCTTTGATCAGTCAGAGCCATCTAGCAAAAGTAAGTAAAAAATGCTCATTACAAGCCCATACCTTTTTAGTAGGAATGCACCGATACCAAGTACCGTACTCGGTACAAGTAAAGATACTTTTCCAGCTCCAAGACTAGACTAGAGAAAAACTCAAAAGTTAGGAGGCAGCTGTCATTTGTAAGGAGCACACGGAGCTCCCGGGATTTGTACATCTCTGTTTTATTGTACGATTTTGTTTTTATAAACATATATAAGGGATGCACCGATACCATTTTTGCAAGTATGAGTACTGATACTTGTCCAAGTACTTACAAGTACGAGTACTGATACATTTTTGTTATGTCATGTGACAGTTTTTCTAAAACAATACAGACTAATGATTTCAGGACAGTGGTGGAGTGCCAGAGCCAGGTCCCAGCTGCAACCGCTGAAACCCTGATAGTTCTAATGAAAATGTCAAGTATCTGCACTGGTACTCAAAAAGTATTGGTGCATCCCTACTTTATAGGGATGGCAAAGAGAAGAAAGAGAAAGGCCATAATGGTAAAAAATGGATAATGCATCCAACACATATAAGGTAGTTAGTGTAGCAAATAAGCCAAATACTTTTTGCTACACTTTTTGTAGGGAGCTATTTATGTTTTAATATTTTTTTTATAAATAGTTTTTTTGCATGTTCACTTTTTTCATTTTTGCACAAGTGTGTTCCTCTATATTGTTTTTCCATTGAGGGAACAATCAGCACAGATTCCATTTCGCACTGTTTTGCTGTCAGGGACGTTCTCAGCAGCAGCGTCTGGGCCGCAGATCCCGGGCCCTCCTCCAGCTCAGACGTCACAGAGTGACGTCACGCTCCCCGGGCCGCCGAGTGTAGCTCCGCCCCCGGCCGCCGGCTCCCTCGTTAAAAGCGAGGGAGATTCAATTGCTCGGCGGTCAGTCAATGGAGACTGTACATTGAGCAATTGCTCTCCTACCCGCCAACTGAACTGCCTCAACTGCCGGTTACTATCGTGAACCTTCACAGGAGTGAAGGAATCTGATCCCCACTGCTTACCTCTCTCAAGTTCTGGCAAGACTGCACTGCTCAGAGACATCTCAAACCGCAAGTATCAGGAATACAGGCACTGTGATCATTGTGCAGCTTTACAGTATCGCCATCTGCTGGTCCAACCAGATATTACAACCTCATATGCAATCTGCTTATAACAGGACTCACACTGTATATATGTGCACATATCCCCAGGCAATTGAATACACGGGTTCATCTTCATAGTTGTGCTGTGCTATAATTAACCCTTACTTGTGTGTACTATATTGATTACCTTGTATGCGAAAATACACTGGTAATTCCTTTTATTGTTTCAGTGGTATATGATGATTGTGGGAGCTGCGCCCCCTCACCACACCTAAGAGGGTTATAGCAGTCTCCCCAGCCTGAACCACTTCCTTATCAGAGTGGGCTGTGCCCTTAGATCCTTATTTGAACTCCATAAGAAGGGGGTAGAGTATTACATTTGCAGACAGCCCAGACCTTAAAAATCTTAGGTTGGATCCTGAACTCTTTAGAAATCAGTGTTGGAACCCACATATCACTTGCAGTATCTGTGTCTCATCCTAGACACAACTCAAGCCAGGGTCTTATGCCAGGAAAAACCTCCAACTATCTGCATCCAGACCTGGACTTTGCAGTGCAATTTAGCAGGGCTTGATAATAACCTCCACTTAGGCATTTCCATTTGCCCAGTTCTACTTGGCCCAGATCCTAATAAAAGATGTCAGTCGGAAGGGCTGGGGAGGAGTCCTAGACACCTTGTCAGTGAAGGAGACTTTATCATCGGATAAATCAACATTCTCAAGCTCAGAGCGATGAAGTTATCCCTGTAACAATGTACACCGTGACTCGATGGGCGTCCTATCAGTAACCAGTCAAACAATGCTACAGCAGTGGCATAGATAAATCATCAGGGAGGAACAAGAGGTCTTGCCACAGGAAGAGAGGTAGAAAGGATTCTAGCCTTGGTAGAACTCTATGTTTCAGCCTTGTCCACTTTTCACATTCCAGGTGTAGTTAGTTGGCAGGCAGTGTTTGGATCTGGGGGAATGGTTCCTCCATCATGTGTCACAAGGGGTGGATGCTGGAGATGGACATTGTGGTTTCCAGGTTCAACAACAAACTGTGCAGACTTTTCTCTACATGCAGAGATCCTCTAGCGAAAGCAGTGCATGCTCTGATAACTCTGTAAAATCAATACAGCCTGATCTATGCCCTTCCTCCTCTAAACCTCCTTCTTCGTCTACTCCACAGGATCAAGATGGAGGGCATTCCGGTGATCCTCATAGCGCTGATCTGGCTTGATAAAATTTCTGGCAGACACCACGCAGGCTCTTCCAGATCGACTGGATCTCCTTTCTCAAGGACCAGTTTACCACCCGCTTCACTGTCTCTGGCTTTAATAGCATGGCTCTTGAAGCTCAGGTCTTGAGAAACAGGGTTTCTCTGATTCAGTAATTCCATTCTGTTAAAAGCTTGAAAATCTACCCCCTGCAAGATCCACCATTGCACATGATAGGGTAGGCTTACTTCACTTGCTGGGAGAAAGGAAATACTCCATGGGATGAATCCTAACCTTTCTGCAATCAGGTCTGAATCAGCATTTGTCCTTGAGTACAATCAAGGGGAAAATTGTGGCCCTTGTGATCTTAGTTCAAAGCCAGCTAACCTCCTATTTGCTGGTTAATACTTTTGTACAGGGTGTCTGTTATGCGGTCCCTCCTGTACAACCTCCTGCAACTCTTTGAAATTTGCTTCTGTGTCTGTTGGTACTTCAAAGACGGGCTTTTAAACCTATCAGGGATTTCCCCTCTCACTTACCAGGTTGTGTTGCTTGTTGCCATCAGCCCTGCAAGGCATGTCTCTGAGCTGGCCGCCATGTCCTGTAAAGAACCTTATTTGGTCCTACACATGGACAAGGTGGTATTGGGGCCTAAAACCTTCTTTCTTCCTAAGGTAGGTTCGGCCTTTCCCCTCAACCAGAATATTGTTCTTCAGTCTCTCTGTCCAGCACCAGTAGAAAAGAAAACTTTCCTTCACTGCCTGGGTGTGGTTTGTGCTGCATGTGCTAATTTCTCAGCCACTGCTTCAATTGGAATGAGTGACTTTCTTTTTGTCATTCCTGATGGTTCCTGTAGAGGGGAACAGCTCCTCGATCCAGCATTTCCTGGTGACTTAGACAGAGCATTGTTCATGCTTATGTTGTAAAGGACACAGTCCCCGCCCTTACTGTCAAAGTGCACTCGACTAGGTCTGTGAGTGCTTCTTGGGGATTTTGGCATCAGGCAACTGTTTCCCAGATTTGCAAGGCTGCCACCTTGGCTTTTGTTCACATGTTCTCTAACTTAATACCAGGTGGATGTTCAGGCCCTTATCTGGTGCCAGCTTTGGGTATAAGGCAATTCAGACACCTCTTAGTTTTGTGGGCCTGTTTTTTGTTTTGTTACTTTTGCCTATCCTTCAGTTGGACTTCTTTTTGATGTTCCAGTTGTCTCTGAATAACATGTGTCCCTCTTAAGTAAAAAAAATAAATAAATCCTGTTTTCGTTTTCATTTATTAACATAAAATCCGTTTCTTGGAGTCCATTGAGGGAAACAAGTCCCACCAATCTTTGTTTGTGATATACTCTTAGTACTACTTTTCTACAAGACTGAAGCATGATGGGAGTGGGAGGAATTATAATTGGTTAGCCAACTGCTTTTTGGTTTGCCAGTGTCCAGTTTCTCCTTAATAACATGCTTATGTCCCCCTTGACCCACCTAGTGATCTCCAAGAAATGGGTTTTACGGTAAGTACAGAAATCCTGTTTTTTGTTATATGTTCCACTTTAATGTAACATCAATGTTTCAATCTAAGAAAGGAACAGTAGAACTTTCCATTTTAGCCTATTTTATAATTTTTTGTCTTTGAACAGGTTGTTGCATAATGACAAGGCTTGCTATGTTGTAATTCTGACATACTCTGTTCCCTAGGTAAAGGGCTATGTGAAGCAGGCTTTGGAGGAGGGAGCTGCTGTTGTTTGTGGAGAAAGTGTGGATACATTAATCATCCCACCAGAAAACCAGGGTGGTTACTTCATGTTGCCCACAGTGATAATCGAGCTAAAAGAAACCTCTTGTTGTATACAAGAAGAGATATTTGGACCAGTCACATGTGTCGTCCCTTTTGATACAGAGGAAGAAGTTATTGAAAAAGCCAATGGGGTCAAATATGGCCTTGCTGCTACTATTTGGACAAGAGACGTGGGGCGTGTCCACCGTGTTGCTAAGAGATTGCAGTCAGGTCTTGTATGGACTAATTGCTGGCTTGTGAGAGACCTTAACTTACCTTTTGGAGGCATGAAAGCATCAGGCCTGGGAAGAGAGGGAGGAAAAGATTCATATGAATTCTTTACTGAGGTGAAGACTGTCACCATAAAACATTGATATTGTTTTTTACAAACATTTACCATGAATAAAATCTATGCTGACATGTAAACTGATTGGCTAATTTTATTGTTTCATTTCACAATCTTCATTAGGCTATTAAGATGTTTTTAAGATTAGGAAGGCATCTGGTGTCACCAGCCAGTCTTAATGCACAATTTCATCCCCATAGTCTAAATTAAAATAAAGGCACTGTTATACATTTTGTAAAATGGCAATGATAAACATATATTTCATTTTAACTCCAGACTATGGTTTCCCTGAATAGCTTAGTTAATGTTCTTCACCACTTTGATCCCTGGTCCATTTGCAGTAAGAGCAGAGGATCTTCTCTCACTTTATCTCTGGAATTTGTTGACGCTCCCCATCCCCCAATGAGGCGCAGCAAGATCTCATACCTGCTGTCTCAGTGCTCTATCCAGGAATAGTCATCTGAGGGAAAATGCTCTTTCCCCGAGTATGCATGATTTACAGATAAGATCTCCCTGGAAGGCACAGAATGTACCATGCACGGGAGTTGGCTGTGAGGCCATGGCTATGTCTTCTGTGTCTCACTAGACCAGGAAGTGGGTTTACATTAAGAGAAAAAAATGATTCAATAAATAACTAGCCATAGTTTTGGGATCAGCATGCAGAGGTGCATGTAAAAGGGATTTTTAGTGTTGAGGGTGAAAGAACCATTTTTAAACCCAAATTACAGGCCCAAGTCCACTAATTGGCCATCTCATGTAATTAACTGGAATTATTTATTTAATTCCCCCATATTCCAAAGAAAGGCTGGTTGCAACACAGACTGCCTAAAACATGTTTTCCTTTTAGGAGAAAAAGTAATAGGAAATACAACATGTTACTGTAACTGAAGGTGAGAGGAAACCATCCAATGGGGTTACGTGTTCTGATAACTAAGAGGATATTTTCCTCTCGTTTACTGCTGTGTCTCCATGACAATTAAGTAAAGGGAAATCTCCCCAGTGGGCACAAGCAGAAAAAATAAAGAATTACATCCCTCAAATTCAACCTCTCATAACTCTAGCTTTGATCCAGAGGGAGGCAAAACAAAACTCATCGGGCAACTGTTGCCAATTTTTCCATGCAGGAGGACCTCAGGCCGTCAGATCAATTCCCTTGATCTAAACAAGATACTGAATATCATCTATGGAACACAACATACAGATCAAAGTCTTTATGTAATAACCATAAAAATTCCCATTTTTTTTAGTAACATAGTGAATATCTGGCTTATGACTGTCAGGCTGCTCATGAACTAAAAAAAGCCTCTTCTAATATGTTAAATTGAGTTTGTGGGTTTTTTTGAAGACTTTCACTATGTGACTCAGTCATTCAAAAAAAATTATTAGTTACATTATGTTATGTGAAGGCCCTTTGTTCTTCTCATTTTCTTGCCCTTTCATAAGCATTTTTTTACAGTGATGTTATTTATCACACATAACCGGAAATGTAACTGGGATATGTTTCCTTCTCCTTTTCTTTCCCTCCCTTATGGATTCCTAAAATAGTAACAGAGTAGTGGAGAGAGGAAATGGCGGTTGACTTGTTGGCTCATGGCTCTAGCTTCTTTACAGCCTGTCAGGAGCCTGCCATGTGATTTCCTGATTTACGTCAATGTTATGACCTTTACTGTGAGTGATCGAAAGTTATCTCAAAAAGACAACAGTCCTCACCCTTACGTCTTTCATCATAACAGTATCAGAAATCTCTTCATTAATTTCTGTAACCTATCACCTATGTCCTTCCTTGCCCAGAAATGTATCCTTGGCAGGACCTGAAATGACTAACTAAAGAAAAATTGAAGAGGAACTGCTTGTGAACAATGATTAATCAGGCCTGAACCTTTAAAATACTTTATACAAGGAATGAAAGTCACGTGTTCAGGTTAGGTTGCTACAGCTTTGTCTACTATCTTTAAAATATTTATTTGAATTGCTTATTATTGTAGATACAAGATATACTACATTGCTCTGCCAGGAACACCAAGCCTTTCACATTAGCATGAGCATTAGGAATTTCCAGGGGCGTAACTAGAAATTACAGGGCCCGATAACAACATTTTTGTAGGACCTTCTGGTGACCTCTCTCTACAAAATCTAACCTTGTGCATTAGTGGCCATTAACTTACATAGAACCCCTAATAACAGCACCTCTGACCACTGCTGACCAGTGACCCACATTACACTTCTGATGCTGGAACTATGCTAGCCACCAAATCAGACAGATCCTCTCTCTGCAAAGGGTTAGTAGCATAATAACTACTATTGGAATGCTACTCTGATTAAGCCCCCTTGTCCCCAGGTCAATCTGTGTTGGCTTCTAAGATGGTAGTTAGACTACCTCTACAGGTTCATTTGTTTGCAGTGACCATACAAGACACATTGGGGGATTTATCAAAACTGGAGCAGACAAAATCTGGAGCAGCTGTACATGGCAACCAATCAGCTTCTCTTCTTTCATTTTCAAATCTTACCTGGACAAACTGAAGAGATAAGCTGATTGGTTGCCATGGGCAACTGCTCCAGATTCTGTCCGCTCCAATTCTGATAAATTCCCCGCTTTGTAAAGTTATTTTACACCAAAACCATTTAACATATTTGGATGTTTTAAGTCCATGCCACATGAGTGATTCTGTCACTGGCAACCACTAATCAGGATTGCTGAGGGACAGGTTACCTGTTTTTATGGAGTTGCTCCCTTGCTAATTGGGCCAGCATGACATCACTCCCTCATTGTCCCCATACTAGCAAAGGAGAATTGCCAGCATTCTAGACTACTAAAATATGATTTCATTATTATTTTTAATTAATTATTTAATTGCAGTTTCTGTAGGGCTTTTCTCCCTGGAATATCAAAGTGCTTATCAAATGTGTTGGGGCAGATAAGAGGTAAGGCAGCCATCTTGAGCGTGCTCAGTAAGATATCACGCTAAGGTCAATTAACTTACCAGCATGTCTTTGGACTGTGGGAGAAGACCCATGCTAATACAGGGAAACATGAAAACTCCATGCAGATGGAGCTGCAAGGCAGAACTCGAACTACTATGTCATTGTGCTGCCTATACATATGCATCTAAGCAGGTAATTACAACAAGGAGGAGCAGGGCAGATGGTCATCTGAGATTCCTCAGGTCTGTGCATGTATGTATTTAATATATTTATATATATATCTACATACTGTGTGTGTGTATATATATACGGTATATATATATATATATATATATATGTATATATGCATGTGTGTTTGTACTTTTGTGTGCACACCCTAATGCAATAGGCTGTGCACGCCTATGCTTTAGTGTAATGTTAGTGAAAACTCCATTAGGGAGAACATCGTCACTATGGTAGGTTGGTGGATCTGGCAACTCGTGTGCAGAGAGTTCTCCTCAAGAGTCCTCAAGATACATACAGTATATAAAGCTGATGGATGGCAACATGCCAGCAAGTATCCAAAGCTGAAACAGATGTGGGTCGGTTGACACTATGTAATTAGGCTCCGTGTCTTTAAATGAAGCAGGTAAAAGGGATCATATCTGTGATTATATGAAAGCAAAAAATTTAAAAAATCTCCTCATAAGACCATATTCCCACATTCAGCATGAAATTTACACATGACGTGGATTCTGATAATAAGCTCTTCTTCTATTGGGAAACCCTGGAAGATGTTCAAATCATTTTGGGAAGGTCAGACAGATACCGTATTTACTTAGCCCGGTTCCCATCAGGGTTGTATCTTGTCAGATATTAATGCACATGACCAGGGCTGAGTAGAAATATGAACTTGTGTTTTTCAACATTTTTTGTTCCTGGCATCCTCTTTCTATTTCCTTTCCTTCCCCACCAAACCCATGAATAGACAGAGGAGGATCTTCCTCTGCAGGGTCATGTTAGAAGATAAGAGCACTATTGTCATGTGAAATACTGGATGATCTGCAGACCTCAGAGATGATATCAACTGCTAAAAAAGAAGTGAACAGCACACATTGCCAAGTCATTCTGTGTGGGAAAAATGAAATCCGTAGTAACAGCATACTGGAATAAATAAAGTAATATGGCAGATTACACAGCTGGCAAAGGCTATATTTACCAATAGCAATCAACCTTTTTGGTAACATTACAATCTTACTTTTAATAAATATATGCTAATAATGAAGAAGAATGGTAGAAATGGTACAGATTTGATTATTACACATAATACAGTCATTTCTGGGTCTCTTTAATAAGGTAGTGTAAGTGTTTACGTAGATACGTTTCTGACTCAAAAGCGAGTGACATGCAATTTGCTTTTAGGTACTTCTGAGATGTTTTGACATCTGTTTGAGCAATTGAGTTGCTTTGAGTTGTCCAGTCTGCTTCTAAGTCACATAAAGATTCTTCTTAATTGTATCGAGCTGTTTTAAAAAAACATTCACATTCAGATTGACTTTCTACGGGGGAGGGCAAACGTTAGGATGCACACAAAAGTCGGTGTAGATGAACTCTAAAGATCAATTTGAATTCACATGTGTAGTAAGCCATATCACCCAAGCGGCATGGCATTGGTTTGATAAGCATATGCAATGTTACAACATTTATTTCCATCCAGAGTTGCATTAGTTTTCACCAAGATCTTGTAGTGATGGTGGGAGAATTGGACCACGGCCTAAAGTCTTCTATACCGCATCTCAAAGATTCTCAGTGCGTCTGAAGTCTGGACTCTGTGGTGGCCAGTCCATGTGTGAACAGGATGTGTCATGCTCCCTGAACCGTCCTCTCACAATTTGAGCCCGATGAATCCTGGCATATTCATCTTGGAATATGCCCGTGCCAAAAGGGAAGAAAACAATCCATTGATGGAAAAACCTGGTCATTCAGTATATTCAGGTAGGCAGTTGACCTAATTTTTGGGGCACATAACATTGCTGAACCTGACCAACTGAAGCAACCCCCAGATCATAACACTAAATTCAGGTGGTGGCTTTGTTTTTTTTTTGCTAGGCAGTGTATATACAGTAAATATTTCTGTTAATTGGATGGGTTACTGCACATTATTATGCAAAGTAGATGATGCATTCTAGAAGGTTTAGGTTCATATAGCTTAACATATGTGTTTTTCCAAAATAATATGGAGGGTAGAGGCATCTTAAGACCATATTGGGGTCACCACACTCCATATGCCACCCTATATGTAAGGTGGTTCCCAGAAGTGGCACAGAAGTGATACTGTATAGGTAACTGATTATAAAATACATAAACTGAGCAGAGAGTCCTTTAATGTCTGTAATGTAATGCTACCTAATTGTTGTAAAAAAAAGAGTAACATGTATCAGCTTTATCTGAAGGGTAATTTCTATGTGTGTGTTTTACATATTCCATCTAAGGAAAATATACCTGATATCAAGCTCTGTCATGGACCTCTATCCAACTCTTACAATTGGATCATATTACTGCCCCATCTATACATATTATGGCCAGCAATAAATACACAGTCCACAACAAAGAAAGCCTTTTCCATGCTTTACTGGTAGAAGCTGATTCAGTATATATTTACATACTTCAGTCATCCACATGAACACGATGCATCAATCATTGCATCCTCCTCATGGGAATGCGAGTAGTCCCAAAAGTCATGTGCCTCCTTGCCCTGCTTCCCCCTCTAAACTGAAATGATACTCACTGTTTACATTATTGCTGTGCATGGTACTTTTTACATTCCCATGAATCAATCAATCCTCGGTGGCTCCCGCCAAAACTATAAATACCACAGCCCCATCTCCAAGGTGCCCCAAAACTAGAGGCTGGGCTAGAACTCAAGAGGTGATAAATAACCACAAGTGTGAGGGGTGCGGGCTTTGGTTCAGCTTACTACCTACGTAACCCTCCTGTATTGAATTTGTATTGTAATTATACTGTGTCCCTTCATTTTTTTAAAGTGCTGTGCAAACTGTTGGCACTAGATAAATCCATAATAATAATAATAATTGCATATTTTGTTTCACTTAATAGTAGCACAGGTACAGGGCAGAATGTAACCCTGGTGTGAAAAGTATAATCATTCAAAAACAAAAACCTTTCGGTGTCATTTGACAACTGTCTTTTAGGTCTGTTCTGGGAACCTTTGCAATCAATGATATAACAAACAAGCACTCTAGATATACCGTATATAACCTCAATCAAATACTGAACACAAAATTAATTTACTGCATATAATAGAACACTATAAACTAGTTATCACCAACTAAATAGTAAAATACATTTAGTTATTACTAGGGCTGCGGATATTAATGATTAATGGTAAAAATTTTTGATCGATCAAAATTCTTTTGACCTCACCTCTCCGCTGGCTTCCGGGAGTTCCGTCGAAGATCCAGTGACGTCACGGACATTGATGTCACCGGACTCCTCCCCCCTTCCCCAAGTGGCTCTGCCGACTAACGAAGGGAAGGGGGGAGGAGTCCGGTGACCTCGATGTCCGTGACGGCTAACGAAGGGAAGGGGGGAGGAGTCCGGTGACGTCGATGTCTGTGATGTCACCGGACTCCTCCCCACCTTCCCTTCGTTAGCGAACGGAGCCACTTGGGAATTGCAGAGTTGCAATGCAAGCAGATCAGCTAAAAGTAGTTGGATCTATATGTGAGTTATAATTAATCGAAATTAATCGAACAGGAAATGTTTAATCAGTAACAGCCCTAGTTATTACTCGTGACAATGACATAGATATAAATCCTGCATTACTGGATAATCTAATAAGAATCTCAGGAATTTAGTCAACCATAAAAATGCCAAATTCTTTTTTCAGTGTGTATAATTTTTGTGATGTCAAGAATGCATGCCACAGTCTGTTATGATAATGTGTTTTAATAATATAAAGTAGGGATGCACCGATACCGATACAAGCATCGGTATCGGCCGCGATACCGAGTATTTGCATGAGTACTCGTACTCGTGCAAATACTCCAAAACATAAAACGAGTACCTGTGCCGCGTCCGCCATCTTCAGGGACCCGGATCCGCCGCACACAGGACCTCCATCGCGTCTTCAATTATGCCAGATGGCCGTGACCTCCTCTGTCATCTGCTCCATTCTGACGTCTCCTCCCACTGATTGGCCGATTGGATGATTGACAGGCTTCCTCACCAGTCAGGAGTGACTGGTGAGGAAACCTGTCATCAGAATGTTCATTCAATGTCTTTTTTTAAATATTATAAATGTTATAATATTTAAAAAAAGACATTGAATAATGAAATTAATATTTATCATGCCATTGCTAACTAAGGCTTCTACTATCAACAAACCTCCAGCGAAACAGGATTGCTAAAAAAATATAAGAAGGAAACTTACCAGCATTGCACGTTTTCCTCCCTCACTCCATAGTCCTCGTTTACTTCTAGTCATACAACAAACATTTTATGAACTATAATGACATTTTACCACCCTAGCCATGAGCCTAAGTAGCCTTTCCAGAAATCTCATCCTATACATGCCATACATGAGCCTATGTAGCCTTTTCAGCAATCTCATCTTATATGTACCATACATGAGCTTATGTAGCTTTTCCACCAATCTCATCCTATACATGAGCCTATGTAGCCTTTCCACCAATCTCATCCTATATACACTATATTACCAAAAGTATTGGGATGCCTGTCTTTACACGCACATGAACTTTAATGGCATCCCAGTCTTAGTCCGTAGGGTTCAATATTGAGTTGGCCCACCCTTTGCCGCTATAATAGCTTCAACTCTTCTGGGAAGGCGTCCACAAGGTTTAGGAGTGTGTCTATGGGAATGTTTGATCATTCTTCCAGAAGAGCATTTGTGAGGTCAGATACTGATGTTCGACGAGAAGGCCTGGCTCGCAGTCTCCACTCTAATTCATCCCAAAGGTGTTCTATCGGGTTGAGGTCAGGACTCTGTGCAGGCCATCCCCAAACTGTTCCCACAAAGTTGGGAGCATGAAATTGTCCAAAATGTCTTGGTATGCTGATGCCTTAAGAGTTCCCTTCACGGAAACTAAGGGGCTAAGCCCAACCTCTGAAAAACAACCCCACACCATAATCCCCCCTCCACCAAACTTTACACTTGGCACAATGCAGTCAGGCAAGTACTGTTCTCATGGCAACCGCCAAACCCAGATTCATCCATCGGATTGCCAGACAGAGAAGCGTGATTCGTCACTCCAGAGAACACGTCTCCACTTCTCTAGAGTCCAGTGGCGGCGTGCTTTACACCACTGCATCTGACGCTTTGCATTGCACTTGGTGATTTAAGGCTTGGGTGCAGCTGCTCGGCCATGTAAACCCATTCCATGAAGCTCTCTATGCACTGTTGTTGTGCCAATCTGAAGGCCACATGAAGTTTGGAGGTCTGTAGCTATTGACTCTGCAGACAGTTGGCGACTTCTTCGCACTGTGCACTTTAGCATGCGCTGACCCCGCTCTGTCATTTTACGTGGCCTACCACTTCAAGGCTGAGTTGCCGTTGTTCCCAGTTGCTTCCACTTTGTTATAATACCACTAACAGTTGACCGTAGAATGTGTAGTAGCAAGGGAATTTCACGGAACACCTGAATCCAATGATTTGGAGGGTGTCCCAATACTTTTGGTAATATAGTGTATACAATACATAAGCCTATGTAGCATTTCCACCAGTCTCATCCTATATATACCATACATGAGCCTAACATAATAGAAATTTGAAGTTTTTGTCTACTTATTTGGTCTATGACAGTTTTCTCTGTTAATAGATGGAAAATGATTTCAAGGAAGTAAAAATAAATGTGGTTTAAAAGCCATTTTAAAATTGTTGCGTGGTTTAGAACAATTCCATTTCTGAGTTAAGTCTTCCCCCTAGCCAAAAAATTGTTTGCACATATTGGTATGTACACAATTGCAGGGCCAGTATGGGCTAGAATATATTTACCAGGAAAGATCGTGATAGTCTTGGTACATAATAAACCTTTGGCAGTCAGCCTCTGAAATGCAGCAGCAAACAATGACAGGTATGGCATTAGATATGTTTGTCACCTGTACACTTTGTAAGCATAGAATTGATGTCATTCCTACATGGGCAATGTCCTGTGTCCTGACCTAGAGGTAAATAAGTCTAATCAGCTCTTACCCTGGCATGTTTGTTAAAGATCCAGCAGAAGGTCTTCCTCTTCTACATATGATTTAGGTGGGCATCACCAACACTGTAATAAAAAAGAATATGGAAAGTACACAGCAACGAAAAAAGGAGACAGCTGAAGAATTTACTAACAATTTAATAAGAATTTCTGAAATATACCCACACTAAGGACCCCTTCATACCTATGCAGGCGGTTTTTGCTCATCAGTATGATTTAATTTTTAATGAGCCTTCAGTATGCATTCGTCTAATTTTAAAGTAACCCAAATGACATAAAGTGTTAACAATACCTTTTTTTTTTTCTAAAAACAAACAAACAAGAAACAGAGTTGCATTGTGCTCATTAGTGTAGTCAGGCAGAAAATGACTGGTTTCCAAAGCTCGTATTTAAGTCATTTTCTGTAAAAAAAAATTGTTTTCTAAATGTTTATTTCCACTTTTGCAGCCAAATTGGAATAACGCCTATTTTATATATGTTTCCAATAACATAGCATAACATTTTTTTTTAATGTTATGTATATGATCTATTCCTAAAGAAAAGTTGTTCTCTGTACTGAATTTTCCTCTGCAATGCAAGGGAGGTTGGGCAGGTTATTGTTAACATAATTAACCCTGTCTGTACGATGGCAGATCTCATTATCAGTGGTAAACTAGACTCGAACACTGTGCTAACAAAGGATTAAATATTGAATAGCTTTGAATGTTAATCAGGGGGAGCTCAGTCTGAACCTAGTCTTTATATGGGAATAGACAGATTTCTTTGTCACTTGGAAGTTTGAAAAGGCCTGTTATACAGGCACATCTAAAAGGTAAGAAATATAAAAATAAATATATATATATATATTAGGTATACTGTGTGAATAGGAACATACTGTATAACAAACATATAGCGGGGTTGTCTCAAATTTGGCTGCAAAAGTGGAAGTACACGTTTAGCTGCCACCAATGAATGTTATATGACGGCAGCAGCGGACCCCGGTAAACGGTCTCCCAGCGGCTATCTGTTTCGGCTAAACCTGATCTCTTCACGGGGCTGGTAAATGTGTGCCCACCACACATCTCCCGCCTTGCTTCCCAGACTCCACTGCTACTCCTGCAGACCCAGGACTTGCGATGTGGATGTTGGTGGGTACAGAAGAGAGAGACCAGTGAACATCCATTTTCTGATCTCCACCCTGCTAAATGAAACGGAAAGCGACGATGAGTTCATCACTTCTGGTTTCTCAGCTGTCATTCCCTGGATGTGCGGATGTGGAGACATCTACTTTATATTTAACATTTTTTATTTTATTTTGTTATCTGAAGGTGATCTCCCCCCTTTGGTTTTGAGAGATCACTTTCACACCCATTCACAACTAGACCGAGCGCAACTTATCTGCCACACATTAGACTCACTCACACACATAGTTGCTGCTGGTCTATTTAGCTATTTAGATTTTGAGTCACTCATTCCCAGCGCAGTGATTTTTGATTATTACGATTCCCTGGATATTGAAGCCGAGGAAGAAGCTGATCAAGCACAATATGTGCTTAATCAGTTTCAGTGGGCTGCAAAGGTGTCAGGGGTCTAATAGACATCTAATGTCTCCTTAAAGAGCACCTTTCATCACTAATCCGCTATTACATTGGGGGCTTGTGAGTCCCCTATGGAATAGCAATGAAGTTAAGTAAAAAAAAAAGTGACATCAAATAAATTTAAAAACAGGACAAACATTTTTTTTAAAGTCCTGTGTCCCTGCGTACATGCACACACTAATGCAAACATGCATCGGGTACACCTATGCACGAAAATGACGATGCGTTACACCTGTCAGGAATCGCTGCATGTGCCTGAGTGAGAACAATAATTCTCGGGCCAATATTCATGGGTAAGTCTCAATTTATGACCTGCACAAGCTTTTAAAGTGTTCTTTTTACACCATTTGGGGTATCAGTTTTTTTGCCGTCATAGGCACAAACTATTGTTAAGCTTTTTATGTTGGGTATCGAATTGGTAAAACCTCCTCTTTTTTATTTTTATATAAAAGTTGGGTATTATATTTGTGCATTTAAACATTAACTTGAGTGTATTTTTTACAAATATTTTGTATTTGTGTTTCATAATTTAATTAATTTTGAAACACACATTAATTCTCAGGCCTAAAATGTGGATTTTAACATGTGCGCAAGAAATGCGAAAACAGCTCTGGCAGTGAAAGGGTTAATCCTCAGAGCTTACTTACACCATTGTGGTGCACGATATGCCTTGGGTGTGCTGCAGAGCCATTCATTTTGAATGGCACCCCAATGCACCTCCACGTCGCACCTGTGAACCGTAAAGCACTGTAACGCACTGCCGTGCATTGTGGTGTGCTGCTTTGGAAAAAATACGGTAGATACGTTTTCCTGTGTAGAGAAGTTGAAACATGATTGTTGATAGGCAAAGGAGAAGGGACCTTGTGAAGTGTTCTCCAGAGATCAGATTCTAGTAAATGTGTGGGCTCTTTCATTTCAGCTCAGCTGCAGTATTCGCTGTATAGTATTAGCAGTTTCCTGAGAAATTTCTCTTAAAACCGTGGATAAATTTATATAAAACACTATTTTCTTTCGCAATATTACATGACATGAATAGCAGAACTGTAGGAGTCACACTGAGTACATCTGTACCACAGCCAAAAAGCTCAATAAAGCTAATATACAATCTGCAATTTCAAAGACTGAGGATTGTCTGGGGGCTACAAAACATGATGAGGGGAATTTATCAAAACTAGAGCAGACAAAATCTGGAGCAGTTGCCCAGGGCTACCAATCAGCTTCTCTCTTCCGTTTGTTCAGTTAAGATTTGAGAATTAAAGCTAGGAGCTGATTGGTTGCCATGTACAGCTGCTCCAGATTTTGATACATTTTCCTCAATATATTTGTTATGGCTACTGGTGATGCTATTGTGGCATTACACAACTATAAGGTGTTGTAAATATCATTTAGGGTACAGATTGATGTCTATGGTGGCTCGTTTCTTCTGCTTCTTTTGTACATCATCCCAGCCAAGTTTTTTTTTTAGTTTTGCATACATCGAGGAACAGTTAAAATGTCTGTCAATTTTTATTTCTATCTGTGACCCCATGGAGGAGATTCTCCCCCATTTCCTGTCCTTGTAAAGCCCACACAAGAAATGGGAGTTGCCGTTGTCGCCAGGACACGAAATCACAGACAACATTTAAAAACATTGGCAAAAGATCCATCCATCAATTCCTCACTCTTTTTGTATGTGTTTCTAATGGAAAAAATTCCCATCACTTCCTGCTTTGACAGGAAGTGCATGAACAGCTCCCTAATAAAGATGCAAATGGCAATAAAAAAATATGACGGAGGCTCTAACCATTGCACGCTGTATTAAAAAAAAAAAGTAATATATTTTTAATAAGGCAGCAACTACCTGTAAGCAGCGGTTATTCACAGCAACAAGATTTTAATTGACTGAATTTAGATTCTTATTGGTCACTTTTGGCAATGGTCCATTGCCTTGGAGCTCTCCCATATACTCAGTGTACATAAAGCAGAGATGACTTTAGTGAAAGGAAGGCCCAGGACACTGGCAGTCAATGGGGCTTCTGTGGCAGCCATACAGGTGAAACTCGAATAATTCGAATATCGTGCAAAGTTCATTTATTTCACTAATGCAACTTAAAAGGTGAAACTAATATATGAGATAGACTCAATACATGCAAAGCAAGATAATTCAAGCCGTGATTTGTCATAATTGTGATGATTATGGCTTACAGCTCATGAAAACCCCAAGAACCCCAAATCCACAACCTCAAAAATTCAGCACACATAAATTGACCTTACAAGAACTGGAACAGTTTTCTGGAAGTTAGTCATGTGAAAGGAACGCCGACCTAGAGCACTGGACACAAGCAATGTTATTATGACCATGATTAGTACAGAAACATTTGGAGACACACTGTACTGTACTCTAATCTCCAATAAATGTGTACTTTCTTTCTAATAAAACAGCCCTCATGTTCCATTTGTATTTTATATGAGGAAACAATGTGATTATCTTTTAAATGACTGACCTACCAGAAGACCAAACACATATAAAATGTCTGACTATTTTATTACACTTTTCTTTTGAAGTTGGTCTTGGAACTGTTTTAGAATGTGTGTTAAAGTGACTGAAAGGTATGACTACCTGCCCTAGTGGCATATAGGGTTGGCAAACATTCATTTTGTTTGGACTGTCTGTGAAAAAAAACTTAGTTATATTTAGAATGTCCATAGACAGGAACAAGGATGTCATAAACATGGACAAGCCTTTGTACTTTTGTACTGCATGGTTTCAGTGAATCTCATGCGTGATTTTGCAGCACTGGTGTGCATTAATATTACACTAGCTGCACAAAAGGTTCCTCGGGGGTCTCCCCCTGCCATTCAATCCCCCCATACACCCACCAGGTACATTCCTACCAGCATGAAGATCAGAAGCAGTGGAGCAGATAATCAGCTCTGACAGACTCAGTTTTGAGTCAGTATAGCAATTAGAACTGCATATTAAGCATACAGCTCCCAGGAACCCTAGAGATGTAGTGCTAAACAATTCACTGAATGCTACTCCGTTCCCAGCAACTTATCCCACCATCTTTCATCACATGATAAAATGTTAACATCTGTGTGCTTATAGTAGTTTTATAGCTTTTATTGGTTTTAAGAGTTTTGTCATATTAAGTCTACAGTCACACACATTTTAACATGCTTTACCTGCCAGGAATGAATATACTACCCGGTATTGGTCTTGGTGAATCAAAATGTTACATTCTTTTTGGTAACCATGGACGCCGTGCCCTCCTAAAAAGGAGACCTTGTTATAAACACTCAGTTCAAATGCCTGCATTTCTGATGGTAGGGAGGTGCATTTGTGCGTATGGAATGGGCAGCTTGAACATCTGGAAAAGCACCATCAATGCTGAAAGATATATCCAGGTTTTGGAGCACCATATTCTCCCATCCAGACATCTGCGGCGCGGGGGGCGTGTTGTGGAACCTGGCCTTGGGGCGGCAGGGGGAGTAAATCCGGCCCTGACAACCTGGTTTCATATTAGAAAAGAGTCCGGGTGCCTAACTGGCCACCAACTTTCACCAACTGGAAATATTTGGCTCATCTTGAATCGAAAAATACGACAAAGAAGACCCAGGACTGTTGAGCAGTTAGAATCCTATAACAGGCAAGAATGGGACAACATTCCTCTCCAAAAACTCCAGCAACTGGTATACTCAGTTCCCAGATGTTTACAGAGTGTTGTTAAAAGAAGAGGGGATGCTACACCGTGGTAAACATGGTCCTGTCACAACTTTTTGAAACGTGTTGCTGCCATCAATTTTTAAAATTACCTTATTTTTTTCTTAAAATGTCACATATTTTCAGTTTAAACATTTGATATGTTTCTATTTTCTATTGTGAATAAAATATGGGTTTGAGATTCGCAAATCATCGCATTCTGTTTTATGCAGATTTTACACAGCGTTCCAACGTTTTTGGAAACGGGGTTGTATTATTTAATAGATCGGGGCCTTGTTATAACTAGAAGCAAGAATGGGAGTGGGGAGGCAGATGAGTTTGTATCGTAGAAGAGTTAACAATCTCCTATAGTATAAAGGAGGGTTATAGAAAGAAGAAGAGCTTACATCTTGAAAGCCTTAGAGGTTTATTCACTAAGGAGCCAAAGGATATAGTCGTAGCTTCGGCTAATCCTTCAGCTCACTTCGGCCGCCAGAGCCCTTCGGTTCAGCTGATCCAAAGGGGTGCTGTGCAGGCTTTTCACAATAGCCCGTAGAGCAGCCAGAAAGCTCAGCTGAGCCGAATGCATATTCTTCGGCTCACCTGAGCCAAAGTCACAGCCGAAGCGGGGAGAACGGTCTAACAAAGCAGACTGTTCTCCCCGCAAATATAATCTAAGAACAAAAACAAAACGGTGTGCGGTCCCCCTCCTGATCCGAAGTTAGGCGGGACCCCCCGAGTTAAAGATAAAAAAAGTGTGTGGGGTTCCCCCCAAAAGTCATAACAGGCCCTTTAGGACTAGTAGGGGTTTTAAGGGGGAACTCCATCCCAACAAAATGGGGGGAAAAAAATGTGGGGATCAGCCAAATGTGGCCCCCCCCTTGTGAATGAGTAAAGGGTACTTGTACCCCTACTCATTCACTAAAGGGTTAAAAATTAAAAAGTAAATAAACAGACCAGACTTTAAGAAAAAATCCTTTAATTGAAAAAAAAAAACAAAAACCTTTTTTGTCAAGTCTTTTAATAAAAAATATATAAATGAAAAATTAAAAAAATGAATCCACCGCCGTAATCCAAGGGTCAAACGATGTCGAGCGTTGTCCATGACAACGACTCATCGAAATTAAAAAAAACCCCCAACGCCTGCCAACCCGTCCTCACGCGACGAACTCCGGCCGCAAGATATAAACAATTGGGCAGAGCAAGCGGTGACATTACCGCAGGCCCTAACTAACTGTTTACATTTGTCTGGCATCTGTCAAGCTCTTCCCGCAGGTCCCGGCCAAATCAAAACAAATGGGCATAGTCGGTTGTGATGTCACAGCCGACTCCACCCATTTGTTTTGGGTTTAGTGGGTTTAACTGATCAGTTCTGCATAATAATTTTTCATGGCCCATGGGCGCATGGCAGGAAGTGTGTCCTTTTATTACATACCTTGTACTGAAAGGTGTCCCTTTTTCTAACCTCAGAAAGTTTAGAGCCATGTGCACTTTCATTTCACGTGCTTTATTCTGTAACTCAGTACAAAGGGAAATGATATGGAGAGCAACCCATACAAACCAATAAGAATTAATGTTTTTCTGTTCGTTTGGTATGAGTTATGTCACTCCACACATCATAACTGCCCTTTCTACTTCTTTAGTTAATATGCCAATTGTATATATTTTTAAGTTTCTAATGTCACCTCACTTGTTCAAGGCAACCCTCATTTTCTTATGCTGTACATGATTGCTAGGCCCTTTTGAAGCTTGCAACAGAATACTTAGCGTAATTTATTTTTAAATGTGTAAACTTTTTTTGTAAAATGTTTTCATGTGTAGGATACGGTGATTAAAGTTCTGTAGTCTGACACAAGAGGGCAGTATTTCATGCCTTACTGTTTTCATTTTTTTTTAAATGTTATCCATACAGATTACTGTGCCAGCATGTATGCTACATTTTGTGTAATGATTACAATTTATAAAGTTTTAATTGGCTACTTAAATAAAGCATTCAAAAATTCACAATTTCGTTTTGTTGTTTGCCGACAACTACCTGTATTTTTGTTGTTCCTCTTGAAGAGGACCCCCTCCCCCCCACACACACACACACACACACACACAAACACACACACACACTTTTTCTCTGGGTTATGCACAAAAAAACATACTCATACTTGCCCAGTGATCCAGCAGTGTTCTGTAGGGATCAGCTGCTATGCCACTAAACACCTGGTCTGGTGCCACCATCTTCTACTCTGATGACTGTCTGTTCTGGTTTCTTGCAGCTGGTCCCCTGATGATGTGCATGTGCTTTGACGCTTCAGCACGTGGCTGGCTGCAAGAACCAGAAAGAGACAGCTGGCCCCCGTATGATCAGCCATAAGTACATCCAGGCCTCCTGGGATGGATGACTTGGGTATCCTAGGGGGCTGCGGGCAAGGAATACTTCAAGGTTACAGAGAAAAAAATCACATATCTACAGGGCAAGATTCAGCTACAATGTGACCATCTTTCCACACATAAACAACAGGAATAACGTTGACCACTAAAAGACATTTACTAAATTGTTCCAACATCTGCTGTCATACCCTTCCCCAATGCCCAGCATGTTCTATACTTCATACCACTCCTCTCTGTATACTGTGCTGTATATAATACACTCTACTATGCACACTGTACTGTAGGTTATATACTCCACACTGCCCATATCTGCACATTCTGCTGTACAGTATGTTATATACTCTTTACCACTCCACTATTTACACTGTGGTGGGTACATCTCCAATCTGTACACTATGCTATTCACTATACTCTACCTGCAGCTTAAGCAGCATAGGTAGAGAATACTTCCATACATTTCTGTGGGCCAGGCCGATTGCAATTGAGCGGTGGCATCAAGCTCCATTGCTAATAAAAATGCTGTTCGATCATAACCTTGTATTGGAGGTCTGCATGACTACAAATGTTTTTAAAGTGAAGGTGGCTGCATTTTAGATTAAAAGTTTAGCCTCAGTTAGTATGATCAGAATATAGGACTAATAGTCCTGTAAAGAAAATTACATAACAACGGAGGAGAATTGTAATGATAACTGCTATTTCTGGTATTAGTAATATGCTGTATATGTAGTGTCCCTTTATATATCACATAAAGTGTGGCTAGAAGAACATTGTCTTATAGGCTATAGACACAAGATTATAGCTATAGATTGGTCAAAAATGACCAGATTTGGTGATCATCATACCATGTCTATAGTCAGCTTAAGTGTGATCCTGTGATCAAGGCTACATAAGTCATGTTATCAGACACCCTGGGTCTCTGTTTAGCTCTACTGTGTAGTATTCTGTCTGTGTCGGGTCCCGGTCCGAGTGGCTCCAGGTCGGGTGCCGGTCCGAGGGACGTACAATGTCCCAGTACGAGCCAGTGTGAGCGGACGCACACGGAGGGGACATCCCGGCAGTATCACTGGGCCGCGCAGGCGCAGACGCCCTGTGACCCGGCGGGATCCGCCCCGCACGGCGTGACGTCATTACACTGGCGTGCGCGGGTGACGTCATCACGGCAGCGCACGCGCAGTACACGCCTTCAGCCTATTTAAAGCCCCACAGGGCTTTAGATCATTGCTGTGTGATTTTCAGCCAGCACCAGTCGTCTGTTGATCTTGCTCCTGTTTGATACCTGTGACCTGGCTTCCTCCCTGACTATTCTCCTGGATTACCCTTCTGTACCTTGTTGCCTGCCTCCTACTGACCCGGCTTGCCTCTTGACTCTCCATTGGATTCCGCCTTGTACTTCGCTGCCCGCCTGTTACCAACCCGGCTTGTCTGACCTCTCTATTTGCCTTCTAGGATCCTGCACGGCTGCCTATCCTGCCTGCACACTACCTGTTGCTGACACCTGGTATCCTGATCCGGCACCCGTGCACCCCCTGCCTGACACACACTGTCTCCAACCCAGTGCTCATCAGACAGGGTTGCAAGGGAGGTCCTCCTCATCATCTCGGGCCCACACCGCGGACCTAACAGTCTGGCTTTGAAATGTGGCCTGCCTGAAAAATAGCTGTTAGTTTTTCAATCTTGTACCCTCTTTTTTCTCTACATGTGTTTCCAAGGCATAACCTTCCACATGCTTATGCAGTGCGGTACTGTTAAAGTTACATTACAGTCAAACTTTTTACCCCCCCCCGCCCCCCATGCTGCTTTAAGGACTTACCTTAAAGGATTATTACACCCTCATTTGTTTTTGCATATATCTACTGCTAGCAAGTAATAGATATATGCAAAACGATTAAAAAAACAAAACTTTTTGAAAGAGTTAATACGCGCGCTCCCGTCCAAACATCCGAACATTTCTCTGGCGGCCGCAAAGAATCTTGGGGCGGGCATATGCACAGTTCAGATGTTGGACCGGGAGATGAGGAGAGACACAAGGTAAGTATATGGAGCTGCATGCACCCGCACAGACTCCGTGGGATATGAGCGAAGAGGAGGAAAGAGGAGTCAGCACTGGATCAGAGACCCGCACCAGAGCTGGAGGGACAGCTAAAAACTACAGGAAAGAAGATCGGATTAAGAGGCATCATTTAAGGTAAGTCCTTACTTTAAAACTGTGGCGGCAACACTTTAACTTTTTGTTGTTAATGTCACTTTAAATTATGCCTCTTGATCCGATCATCTTCTATTTTCAGGGGTCTCAGTAGTTTTCAGGGGTCCCACCAGCACTGGTGCCGGTCTCTGATCCAGTGCTGACTGCTGTGTCTTCTGTATCCCCTGGGCTGCCTGCTTTGACTTACCCTCTGTCTCTACTCTTCTCCTGGCCTGCCACGTGATCCTTTGCGGCCACCTGAGAATCTTCAGATCTTCGGACGGGAGCGTGTGGCGGAGACACAGGTAAGTTTTGCTTGCTAGCAGTAGATATATGCAAACAAACAAGAGGGTTTAATTGTCCTTTAAATATGATTGTATGCCCTGCTTTTTTCTTAATTTGCAAAGCTAATGAGGACTAACAAACCTGAAACAGTTGTATGCCAACTGATATGGATGGCTGTATAATTTTAGATTTCCACAGTGATATAAACCAGCTGTTCTGGATGTACTGTTAATAATTCTAAAATATAACATGGTGCTGTACAAAATAGGGGGAGTTAAGATCATAGAGATAAAGAAAACCTATTCAGAATAAAGCTTACATTGTTATAGCAAAGAAAAAACAAACAGAACAATAACAAGACATACAACACACAAAAGTCCCCAGGGTTCAACCAATAGAATAAACAAACAAATAAATAAATAGAAAACTTACATAAACAGAACCTTGTACCCACAGTTGAAGGCAAAGAACCCTTATGGTCCAATTTGCCCCAACAGGGGAGAAAGATTTGTCCGTGTTCCCCTAAGGTAATCTGATATTGCCTGGATCAATAATCTCTAGTGTTTTCACTTATGAATGTTAATATCCATCTATATTCTGTGCATTTAGGAATCCAGCCAGCTTTTTGTTCTTTTTCTTTTTAATAATCAACTTCATGGTGTTTTTGCAGGATTCTCTGCGGGATTTGTGAGCAGAGCTTTTAACATGTCCTACTTGCATAGCCCTTTTACAATGATCACAGGGTCACTTTGATTGATTTGTAAACCACATGTTTTCCTGATTTGTGACAGGAGTGATGAGATACTAATAATACAAAAAGGGAAAACTACTGGTTGTCATCTGCAGTATGACAAGTTGCCACTAGGTGGCTCTATACTACCGCATGACCAGGGAAGACAGAAAGGTTCACACTCTCATTCTATATTTTTTGAGGACATTATTATTTTGTTTGCTAAGAGAATTATTTAGGCAGTTTTCTACACAATGTAAACTGTGTATGAATGCTGGACAGAATGCACACCGTTTACGTATAATAAAGCATACTTTTTTTTTTAAAGTGGAACTCCTGGCACACCCTAAAATTAGAAGCACAATCTTGTAAATAAGCATAAAACTGTTTCATGAAAGAAGAGGTGCTCTGCCTTGGTGATATAAGAACTGTGTAAACCCCAACAGTCATAGTAGCCACCATTATCTATCTAACATGTTCCTCAGCTACAGGGAACATGTTAGATAGATAATGGTGGTGTTGCGACACCTACCCTGACCTGGATGTGTCTTGATCATAGGTAAGACATGATGCTGATTAGGCAACTGAATATAGTGACTGGGTAACATTAGAAGTGGAGGAAAGGGCCATTAGGACACTGCTATTAAAAGGACACTTCTTTACCGTAGAACTGTTTCAATATTTCAAGGATTTAATTTACCATTAAATGGTACAATATAACTCTATATGAACACTTCGGGTACCTTCAGGTCCTCAATTTTGTTTGTAAGTAAGTAAGGGTTAAGTCTCTCATGCTTATATCGTTTCATGCCTTTTAAACTCGACTTTTGTCAGTATGTTTGCATCTGTTTAAATTTATTTTATTAAAAAGATTTTACGCGATGGAGGCGCTCTCTGTGTTTTGAGCTCCTATCAACCTCTGTTTATTACATGAACAAGTAACATACCCCCTTTTTCTTCTTTATTTTCTTGTCCCTGTACTTTGTATTATACTAAACTTTTTCATTAAAACCACAATATTATAAAAACAATATAACTCTATATATTTCTGTTGTGACCAATCAGTAGTAATTCTCTATTTTTCTTATAAGATTATTGATGCATTAACTGCATGGTCTCCACCTGCATTGGCTGAACTGGGAATAAGTAAAGTGGCAAATGTCTGTTTGTGTGTTTTTGAGGGATCTGCCCTGTGTATGATTAGCTTAAGTCACACTGTTCAGATAACTGAAAACATATGTTTTAGCATTGACTGTCCTTGGAGACCCATACATGGGTAGATTATTGGCAGAAGAGGCCTACAATTTCGTTTTTTGACAATAATCACCCCACATGTAGGGACTTTAGACTAAACCAGCTAGAGCCACTACATTAATCCTAAATTAAACAGTACTGATATCTTCAATGAGAGCACTCTATGGTACCAATAAGCACCACTTATCTGTTAAAGTATTACCCAGTAATCAGAGGTTGGTTAAACATGCCCCTACTGCACTGAGACAGGCTTTCACTAGATTATATAATGGATGTACGTTCCAGACCCTATACCATACTGTGAGTGTATGCTAAAGAACCAACTATCATACAAGTTGGCATTTGTATATTGGGGGTATGCCTGGTCTGGGGGATCGTGAGTGTTCTCCATTACATGTAAAAAAGCCTTTGGCAGTGGGCAGCTAGTAATAACCATGTCATGGGTATTAAACTGGAATACAGCAAGGGACCTACAGCTCATCTCCAGGATCAGCACACACACAGTAATTCTATTTTTTGCTTATTATCTCAGGAATCAGCTGCTCTGAAATATTTGATCCACATTCTTCATCAGAGTGGCTGGTTGTGCAAAATACTGTATTTACTCCTCTTCAGACATCACACAGCCCTCAGTCAGTGTTTATTGTATTGGCAGTTGCTTTACCTAACTCCTCCTCTGCAGGAAAGGTATCCTTAGGCACTATCTGGCCTTTCCGGAACCCTCTGTTCTTTTCATAATGGGATGAAGAATGTAGGCCACACAACAAGGAGATGAATTATACTGCACTTTACTACTACAGTATGTGAGTTGAATCTCTCATATGTGAGCAATGGAGTTACTTTTCCTTCTTGCCAATTTTCATTCAGTCACTTCCCTCAGGGCAAGCCCTCTGCTCATGGCCTACAATATAGTTAATCTCAAGCAGGTCTCAAAGACTACACCACACCATCCCTGCATCCCATAGTCTATTAGCTGCCAACCTGCATGACAGCCTGGCTAATAGCAGCATGCTGAGTTCAGAAAGGTCCATTTACTAAAATCACCAAGCAGAGGGGAGCCCCGGGGTCTTTCAAGAACATTGACATTTCTGCGTATCAGAAAACTAAATTAACCTTTTCCTTACCGTATACTAGACCACAGTCTTTCCTTGTAAAAATCCTTTGCAAAAAGTAATGCAGTGATAGATGTATTGCAATATATACATAATATACAGAAACCTGGAAGGCTTTGTTCTGAAAATGTTTGTAAAGTAAAAGTGACAGTAAAAAAATGTATTAACATAAATATTATAGCATATAATTATCTAATAGGGGCTAAATTCTACATTATAAAAGAAAAGATGGCAAAGGTACATATATGTAAATAAATGACCTTCTGTTTAAAGTATATCTAAACCCGAATTGCTAAACTCTCAAATAATACTACAACAAAGAAAAATTACTTGTTGCACTAATTGCTACAATTAATTAAACCCCAGGCAGCCAGCACCTATGTGAAATACTCACTATCAAGGAATTAACATAAAATACTATTAGTGCAGTGCTATGTAAATACTCAGGAAAAATGGATCAGCTAAACTAAAATACAATAGACAATAAAATTAAATGCTAATAGTACAATGCTAAATGAAAATCCAAGCAGTTACACAGGGGGGAATATATCAAAACTGGAGCAGACAAAATGTGGAGCAGCTGTGCGTGGCAACCAATCAGCTTCTCTATTTCATATTCAAATCTTAACTGAACAAACTGAAGAGAGAAGCTGATTGGTTGCTGTGGGCCACTGCTCCGGATTTTGTCTGCTTCAGTTTTGATAAATTCCCCTCACAGTGTCATAACAATACACCATTCAAGTGATAATGTTACAAAGTGAAAAAAATATAAAAAATGTGCCACAGTGAAACAATATCAATATATAAATATAACACTCTCTCCCTAGTCCTTGTGTTTTAAAAGTAACAGTCCAACTATAGACATTAACGTCCAAATTATCAGCACATTCTCTACTGGTATCTCTTTTATGTCCACCCGTGATCACACCTCGTGTATCCCAAGATACATACATCTTCCTTTGTGTGAAAAAAAGGCAGTCATCCAAACGTAAACCTTTTCATCTGGACCATATCTAAAATACTTTAGTTTGGCCAGAAATGTTTGTCCCCTCACTTCAGGGGTTAAATAGGCACCTGGCTCCTCTTAATGGTCAGATCCAGAGTCTAAAGAGGTAAAAGACAGAAATGGTACATTGTGCATTCTCAATATTAGCACCTGATCAAATGGTCAGATATCTACAGAATCCAGTTTCATTCATGAAAAATTGGACAGGGAAGGTTTTTCGGCTCACCCAGGACCCAGCATTCTCGTTCACTCCTGGTAGTTTGCACAGCTTCAACCTCCTCTTCCGACTGTGATGATGTCAGGCTCTTTCCTACGCATTACGTCAACAAGACTTCATCAGGGGTAAATAGTATTTTTATACATTGATTTTTAATAAATTCTATACAGTTTCACACTATGTACCATTTCTGTCTTTTACCTCTGGGCATTGTTTGAATGACGCTACACTTTGAGACTCTGGATGTGACCATTAAGAGGAGCCAGGTGCCTATTTAACCCCTGAAGTGACTGACCATTAAGAGGAACCAAGGTGCATGCTTAAAAAAAGCAATGCAGTGCGGGCATTGCTGCACCACACATTCTGGTGCGGGGGGAGGCATGGCTGCGGTGCCGTTGACTTGAATGGCACCACCATGCCCCCTCCCGCCCCAGAACGCAGGGAGGCTAAATTATGCGATCCAGTGCGTTCTGGTCATTAACCGTGCTGGAACGCACTGGATGCGGTGCGAACAAGCCCTTAGGAAGATGTATGTTTCTTGAGATACACGTGGTGTGATCACGAGTGGTTATAAAAGAGATATTAGCAGAGACTGTGCTGATAATTGGGACGTTTATGTCTATGGTTGGACTTTTACTTTTGTAACACAAGGACTTGGAAGAGTGTTAATTTTGATATAAGTATATTGTTATACTGTGGCACTTGTATTTTATTGTTTTCACTTTGTAACATCATCACTTGAATGGTAGATTGTTATGTCACACTATGTAATTCATTGTATTTTGATTTAGCATTGTACTATTTGCATTTCATTCTTTTCTCTACAGTATTTTAGTTTAGCTTATCCATTTTCCCTGGGTATTCATGTACCAGTGCACTGATAGTGTTTTATGTTAAACA
The DNA here is from genome assembly GCF_000935625.1 of Nanorana parkeri. Taxonomy (NCBI): domain Eukaryota; kingdom Metazoa; phylum Chordata; class Amphibia; order Anura; family Dicroglossidae; genus Nanorana; species Nanorana parkeri. The sequence goes on along the minus strand of NW_017306527.1, from coordinate 93,338 downwards.
CTCAAATAAGATATCACCAGTTGACTTCATTTCAAGAGTAGTAACTCTAAGAAAATATACCTATACTACAGGCTCCTTGAAATATGGAAATTAGGTGTTTTGGTTGTCCTTCAGGGCAGGAATTGCTAGAGAAAACAAAGTCATCTGTCCAGTTACCCTTTATAAAGGCACGTGTCTTTGTAATCACATGGTCTGTTTTCTTAGAATGCAAAGTTAATGTTTTTAATTTTAGTAATGAAGTTAAGATGTAAAAATGGGCTGTTTGTTATGTAATGTTTTAACTATATCTGCCCTGTGTATAAGTAAAATAAGATTAGAGCAAAAACTCTGTCAGACTGATTTGGAATATTACATTTAAGATAGAAAAGTCCTAGATAACTAATAACTAATTTACCAAATTCTGTAATTGAAAGGGCATGAAAGCCAAATTCACTCAAACACTCAGCTACAGAACCTTAATAGCAATTCTCTTTTACATTAGGAGCATATTGTATTTAAACACTTTCTTGTATTATGTGATTCTAATATACAGGTGAAACTCGAATAATTAGAATATCGTACAAAAGTAATTGCAGTAAGTGCTGCAAAAGGGGCCCAAACCAAGTACTGAGTACATATGCATGCTTGTACTTTTCAGAGGTCCGATATTGTTCTATGTACAATCCTTGTTTTATTGATTGCATGTAATAATCTACTTTTTTGAGGTTGTGGATTTGGGGTTCTTGGGGTTTTCATGAGCTGTAAGCCATAATCATCACAATGATGACAAATCACGGCTTGAACTATCTTGCTTTGCATGTAATGAGTCTAGCTCATATATTAGTTTCACCTTTTAAGTTGCATTAGTGAAATAAATGAACTTTGCACGATATTCTAATTATTCGAGTTTCACCTGTACATCCAGTTATAAATTACATGCTAAATCCCATAGGTAGAAGATGAAACATGTCATGATGACTAGAGGGCTTCCCTTACACCTCTGTTCCAGACAACCCTGGAGTGGAGCACAGGGAGAGGGTGCAGAGTGGCACTGGTGCCAGGAGTCCAGTTCTCAGAAGCTCATTTCTGGGGGCAGGCTTGGCGGTGAAGGGCTTACACAGACCAAAAAGAAGGGTCCCTGGAAAAAGCAGACTGGAAAGTGTAGTCTGGACAGGCGGTGGTTGATAGTCAAGGAGACAGATAGCAGGCAGAGTAGCAGGCAGAGTAGCAGGCAGAGTTGTGGTCAGGAACCAGGCTAAGGTCACACCAGACAGTCCATAGAAACAAGCTGTGGTCAGGAACTAGCCAAAGTCACATCAGGAATGAGCAGAGACAAGCTGTGTTCAGGAACTACCAGAGATCAGTAACAGGGAGGCAGAGTAGAAACAAGCCGTGGTCAGGAGCTAATCAAGCTCAATAACAGGGAGGCCCTTGACCCTTGTCCCGTGCACTGGCGCATATGTTTGTCATTTTCTGATGCCATCAGTAAGGAAAGCTGCCTGTGTTTGCAACTAAACTACCAACAGGCATTAGATGACAGAATCTAAATCTGGCCAAAATATATGTGGTGACTCCTGGATACCATAGGCCAACTGCTTGAGATAAGCCCCATCTCCCTTTCTCATCCTTCACACAAACTTGCTTAGTCGATCTTGCTCAGCATTTGAATCTTCTTGCACCTCTGACTGCCCTCTAATGCCTATGAGTGGCCTTAGCAAATTTACCTTATCAAAGAATACATAATGTTTTAAATTTGATATTTAGGGGGTTATTCACTAAAGAGCCGAAGGATTTAGCCGAATGTTCGGCTAATCCTTTTGCTCGCTTCGGTTGCAGAAACCCTGTGGCTAAGCCGAATGAAGGGCTGCTGTATGGACTATTCACAATAGTCCATACAGCAGCCGAAGCCAGCGGAATGAAACAGCCAAGTGAACGCACATGCGTCGGCTTGGCAAAGCCAAACACAGCTGAAGCGAGGAGAATGGTCGTTTAGTCCCTTTAGGTCTAGTAGGATTGTAAAGGGGGACCCCTGATATAAAAAAAATTGTGTGGGGTTCCCCTACAAATTCATGCCAGATCCTTTACGTCTGGTAGAAATTGTAAGGGGGACACCAACGCCCAAAAAAAATGGGGTCCGCCCTAAAATTCCATACCAGGCCCTTAATTCAAGCACTGGCCTGGCAGGGCAGGAGAGGGGGGATAAGAGAGTGTCTCTTCCCCCCTACCTGTACCATACCAGGCCACATGTCCTCGACATTGGGAGGGTGCTTTTCTGGGGGGGATCCCCGGTTGTTGTGGGGTCCTGCTGGGAGGGGGGGGGGGCTCACCAGCATCTGGGTGCTCCCTTTCACAAGTTTGCATTTCCAGGCCGGATGGAACCGCTGCTCGGTCTGTGCCTGGACCACGGTCCATCATTTGAGCACCCCTGATCTAGGGTGTAAATAACAGTTTTACTCACTGAAACCTCTCAGCTGACTGGCTGTTAGACTGGTCCCTAGAACCTCTCACCCCCACTGCTCCAGTGTTCTTAGGTCCTGTAAATCCTAACTTCCAATAGACTATGTATAGGATGTGAAGATGCCGAGGGACATACGATCACTGCAGCAGAGCAGGAGACAGGCTCCAGGGACCAGTCCGGTGTTTTCAATTTCTACTTGCTTCTCTTTCTTTTGTAAAGTTAGGAAGGGCTGTGAGGGGTGAGAGGCTTCTCCATTGTATGATAATGAAAGAAATACATTCTTCAAATTTCAGTCCCAAGTCTTTCTTCAAAGACAGATCACCACAAAGGTGCTCAGAAAAATCTGGAATCAGTCAAGCTGTCTGCTACAAGAAAACATCTAAAAAGGTCAAATACATATATTTTTAAATATGTTTCCATATGCTGTGTGTCAGAGTACAATGAAAACCAGACAAGCAAAAGGTGCTAGTTAAAATATTTATTAAGAACAGTGTCCACAGGTGTAAGCAGAGTCTTAAACCGGAACAAGCCAGAGTCAGGAGCCGGAGTGGGTAGTTGTCCAAGCCAGGAACACAGATCAGCATCGTCAGGAACAAGCCAGGAGCCAGGAAATTAGCGTTGTCAGGAACAAGCCAGGAGCCAAGAAATCAGCATTGTCAGGAAAAAGCCAGGAGCAGGAGCCAGAGGAGACCGTCAGCCAGGATCAGGTCATATACGGAATCAGGATACTCAGAGCAGCAGGAAAGCACTAGCAGGAAGACCACGCAAGGGCAAGGTTAGACTGGACTGAGTGGTATCTATATATGGTGAGTGGGGTAAAATCATCACTCAGAGACAGGAAACTCCCATCTGACTCACTAAGATGATGCTCTCCTATCTGACCATAAGAGGGAGCCTGGGAGTAGTGAGCGACATTCCAGAGTCTGCTTGAACAAGGAAGGAACAGGTGAGTGAAATGGCAGCCAAGCCAGCAGGCTGCAAACCAGTAATGTCAGGGTGAACCCTGACACTGTGTGAATAGAGAGGCATAACAAACATATAGAGGCTTTTTAATTAAATGTGACTGCAAAAGTGGAAATATGCTTTACATTTGGTTGCTTAATACTGTATATCAATGACTCTTGCATTACCTATAAGATCTTCCAATGCACGGTAATAAAAAAAAAACATTCTGTTGGCCTTGGTGGCACCAAATTGGTCTACTTTGTATTCATGTATTTTTCCAACAATCAAAAATGGGGCAGTGGGTGTTTGTTATGGATGTTTTTGTTGGCCATATGTTCATGAAAAGCCAAAACCAATGGAACATAGCAGATGGTTTACCACATACATTAAAGCACACAGGTATAAACAACATGGTTGTCACGAGCCCTGCACGGGTACACTAGGATCTCAACTGTAGAGCAACGCAGGTCTCGGTTATCTCAGTATGCGGTTCAGTTCTCCTCTCTCAGCAACTTAGAGATGGTTGAGGAACCGTTAACATCATGTAAACGAGGTAGGGGAGAGGAAATGGTTAACCCCAGCAGGGGGTTTTAGAAAGTCAGTGTAGACTGATCGCACTAGGTGTAGTGGAGGGTTAAATGAAGGTGATTTCTCCTCCGTAGTTCATCAACTAGCTACAACCTCTAAACAGTTATAAGAGGAATGAGTGCATGGAGCTTCAGGGTTAGCAAGGTATAATTGCAGTAGCAGAGTGAAAATGAACCACAGGTGATATACAGCTCACAGAAACAAACAGGCTCCCTTCTCACTGGATTCACATGAAACACTACAGTGTATTACTTGACTAGTCACTTATAAACAGTTTAGCAATGGAACTTCCTGCTGATTGGTATTAACAGGTAGAAGATACAGGACCGTCTTTAACGCAGGGCAAAAGGGGCAGCTGCCCAGGGCCCAGTCATTGTTGTGGGGCCCAAAGGGCAGCTGCCAAAGGTGGCTTTTGCACCTGAATAAGGGATAGGGAGCCTGCCAGGTGAGGGGACTACAGACTGAATCAGGGCAGCATGAACAGGGGGTGTCTGATGGGGAGACCCTGAGTGTCTGTACTGACTGCTGCTGTTTAGTAGGGAACACAACGTCCAGAGAGAGGGGTCACTACATGCTGCTTGTCTGTATGCGATGGGGGTCACTACATGCTTTCCATGTGCATATGGTGGGGGACAATAAACCTTAATAAGGCTGCATAGACAGTCGTCTGCGGGCGCCAGGGGGGGTGGGAGAGAGGGGATGAATAATGCACCTTCACCTGTGTACACAATAATCCTTGCACCGGCCCCGCCCTTGAGTCCGCAAAAGATACACTTGCGCCACTCTTCTGTTTACTGTGCGATCAGTATTGCATAGTGTTGCTCCGCTCCTGCGTATGCATGGGCGAAATTGCATGGCGGGGGCGGGTAGGGGGTCGGGATAGGTAGGAACGGGGGGCCCAAGAAAATGTTTGCCCAGGGTCCAATCAGTATTAAAGACGGCCCTGAGAAGATAGGTGATACTTGCGGTTTTGGAGCTCACTGGGGAAAGTCTCCCAGAACCATGTAAGATGCGAGAGTCTCTTGGTTGATCCTTGGGGAGACAGGTGGAGATGCCTTGGCAGGCTGTCCCCGGAGGATGTGTGGGAACTGGCGGTAGTCCGTAGGGTGTATTCAGCTGCTGCAGGGTGTGAATCTTCAGCGTTCACTGTAACCAACAGTAGGACGCCGAAGATTCGTTTGCTTGCGGCTTAAGTAGGGTTTTGCGCATGCGCCGGGGAAAGGGAGATGCGAGCACGGACTGCGCATGCGCGGCGCCGTCTATGTCCTCGGGGAAGAAACAAGGGGATTCTCTTACAATGGTACATATTCATCCTACAAAGTAGAGCTCTGTATGTCATACAGGTGAAAGTCGAATAATTAGAATATCGTGCAAAGTTCATTTATTTCACTAATGCAACTTAAAAGGTGAAACTAATATATGAGATAGACTCATTACATGCAAAGCAAGATAGCTCAAGCCGTGATTTGTCATAATTGTCATAATTGTGATGATTATGGCTTACAGCTCATGAAAACCCCAAGAACCCCAAATCCACAACCTCAAAAAATGAGAATATTACATGCAATCAATAAAACAAGGATTGTACATAGAACAATATCGGACCTCTGAAAAGTACAAGCATGCATATGTACTCAGTACTTGGTTTGGGCCCCTTTTGCAGCACTTACTGCAATTACTTTTGCACGATATTCTAATTATTCGAGTTTCACCTGTATTTACTTTTATGTTGTCTGCACTAAGTGTTTGTCTTCTGAATAAGTAAGGGTCTATAGTTTATTGCTGTTATAATCCACCGACCATAGAATTCCTTCATATTTCTGCATTATTATTAATCTGTCAAGCTAGTACCAACTGAACACTTGCCTAAAAATCCACTTAGACTAAGCAAACATTTTCTGGGCAAATGTTTTTCCAGCTTTCCACATTCCAGTTGTCTGAAAGTTTCCCAAAATACATTTCTTTAACCTTTTAGGTTCCTAGTGATATTATTTTTCCTTCTGCAAAACTCAAACCAGAATAACATTTGGATATTTTCACCATTGGTCTCTTGACTTTGAAAACTACCATTCTATAGTACAGTGTACACAAATCAAGATTCAGCGGAGCAAAACAAATGAATGCCATTGAAGTGCAGTGAGATGCATTGCTTTGCAGTAATAACACTAAGGAAGCCAACTATCTTGGAAAATAAGCAGAGTAAAGCTAGCTGGAAAAAATCTGGAAATAACTGGTTCCATAATCTATGATTCGACTGTTTAATTGTCCATCATGTTATTGTTCAGGTTTCTCACATAAAGTACAATAGGATATCTGCTCCCCTGTTTTTCAACTTCATTCCTTGGTTGCTTGATTTCCATCTCTCTTCAAAACTTTTTTGATGCAAAATAATTAGAGTGATTTATTTTATTATTTACACTTTAAAAACTGGCAATTAGAGATATCGAACACCTATCTGATCATACTTTGGTAACCTTGAAACTCTCAAAAGATCCTTTCTTTTGCTAATAAGTACATCAAGAGTAAAGATTGCCCGAGATCTTGGTAGAAGCAGGGCTTTGCTTCCTCTCCTCTCAATGAAGCAGCACAGTAGCGTCACTGTGAAATATCACTCCTAATCTGCTGAGACAAGCAGTTAGAGACACAATTTGTACTCTGCAGACAAACAGCTATGATGCTGTAGACACAAGAATGCCTAGTCACCCTCACATACAAAGAAGTGAACCTCTATTTTTCAGATAGAATTCAGACAAAATGTAGGTTTGTCAGGGTACTGCTTAGGCACAATTAATATTTCTAGATTGTTCCTTATAACATAGCAAATCTTTACTTTTTGAGTCCAGGCCCCACTTTAAAAAGAGTTAACCCCAAATACATAAGTATGTGTCAAATACAACAACAATGAATTCAAACATTATATACAATGTAAATGTATCTATCAAATATATTGCTCATTTTTAACCTGCATATTGTAATGATTCCCCGTTAGCTGCACAAGTCAGGATTGACATTTACGCCTACAAATGATCGAGCTAGCACTGTTTGTTTAGAGAACCATAGTCCTATGATTGAAACCCCTGCAGACCTGTCACCATCAAACCACACTGTTATCTGCAAGATTGTCCACGGTGCTTTATGTGGCTTGACTTGACAATAGCCTCCTCTAATTCCCTCTGCAGAAGCAATTTTACTGGGACGGGAGGGTCTGTGTTAGGAATCTGTAAAGTGTGCAGCAGTGTACAGGTGCTGAGATGGAACATGTTGGCAGGTATTGGATGAGGAGTATTGATCTCATCACTCTAGTGCTCCTTCATTGTCCAGTTAGGAGGCAAGGAGGTGACCAGACTTTATTGCTTAACTGCAATAGAGGTAAGGTTGGTCACAGATCTAGCTCTTCTGTCTGGTAGGGCTGTGTACGTCTCAGGTCTGGGTGGACAGAAATAAAAATCATTTGGCAGATAACTCCCATATATTTCTACTGTTTGCCAATATCTCCATTTTATATATTTATATTATACAGTATATATTGTTTGACATAGTTTTAGCTGTTTGCTTTGAGTTCACATTATCAAGCTTTTCAGAACAGTTCTGACTGTTGTAGGAGTAAGTTAGGAATTCCTCTAGCTACCAGTACCAGAGTGGGCTGTATTTAGCATAAGAGCTTCATATCTGTAGACTATTCTGCATAATTTTGTATGCATGCCTTAAGCAAAGCTAGAAACTTCTCTTCCCTATAACAACACCACTGAGAGAAATACCTTTGGGATGCAATATTTAAATGCTGGCTTTCCTGTTCATTGCATATCAATTCAATATACATTATTATGGATAACGATGATAATCTGCCAGACAGAAAACATGAAACTAAACTTAGGATTTTATTTTTAAAACTGCACATACTTTGGCACTCCTTTCGATGCTCAAACACACTTGGTGACATTTATAAACGGCTTTGCTACTTTTTTTTGCAGTTACATTCAGAGAAATCATACTAATTATTTGAACTTATATAAACCTGTGAGACTTTTTTTCTTTTATAAACCTGTGAGACTTTTTTTCTCTGACCCAATGCAAACAGATTACAAATAGCAACAGACTGTCCGTGAATTGCGATACTGTGCATTTTTTCGCAAACAGCGCATAAGCTGCGAGAGACTATTAAAGTTCTGAAGTTCTCCCGAGGACTTAATAGTGCAAATATAACATAACATTCTGCTTCTCATCTCCCTCGACATCTATCACCCCTCATCATATTGTCCTTTCCTCACACCTCCTCTACTCAGAATGGTCTTCTTTAGAGGATTCCCTAGCATATCTGCCCCCTGCCAGATAGAACACACCTCTCCCAGCTATCTTTCCCCTTCCTTATACAAAATGACCTATGCTTACCACCGTCCTGCCCTTCCCAGAAAAAACACATCTCTCTTCATCTTCTCCGCCCATCCTCTGACAGAATGCACCTCTGTTTTCCATTCTGCCCCATCATACAACTCTCCTTGTCA
>NW_017306527.1:33600-84812 GCF_000935625.1 Nanorana parkeri | reverse complement strand
TAACACACTTCTCTCTGATCTTTCCACCTTAGTCAAAACCTTTTTCTACTGTCAGTGTTCCACGCTCTTTTTCAGGCTTAGTCCTTGATTCTCTTCGGTCCGTGTACCCCACTCCACTCTTTGCCCTGTCACTCGCTGTCACAACACCCCTTTTGCCCCCTGTGCCCACTGCTGCCTAAATGCTGCTCTGCCTCCATCTAAGAATCCTTCTCTCCAGTGGGTGTCCCCTGCTGACGGAATGCTTCTGTCCGTGTCTCTGTCCTATTCTCCAGTGACAGAATGCTAATCTCTTGTTTCTCTACTGTCACAGTTCATCTCCCCATGCTCTATCCCTCGCCATCAGAACACTGTTCTCCCAGATGTATCCCCCGCTCTTGGCTGGGTTCCCTGCTTTGATAACAACACTCCTCTGCTTTCAGCTACACATACATGATCTACTTAATCAGTTAGTTTACAAATTGCATCAGTTTTTTTTCTCTGTGGGATATTCTGGAAAGGAATAAGCACTAGAATAGTAAATCAGTTGAAATGTGCGCTTGAATTTAAGACTTGCTGGAAGCAATGGATATAGAATTGATAAATATCCCCCGCTATGTTTTAAACCAAAAGTCAATTTTGATGTGCTCTCCTGACCTCTTGGCATTTTATGCAAGGGGAAAGTTATATTCCAAAAACAATATTCCTATCAGTTTTGGCCAAGGTAGCATATGTTTATATAAAGTGCCAGTCTATCCAAACTGATATTTCAGCCATGGCTGGGTACTGTTGTGGGTTATTGATCTACTTCAGTAATTCTACCCAACAGTGCCCACCTTTATACGGAATCTCCAGCTCTGCCCCTTTTGATAAGTCTCAATCTTATGATGAAAAAAATTATGCCCTTCTCTTGGCCACGTGTAGACCAGAACTCTAGTGAAGAGATCTTATTACCAATGTGCTCATATAATGGCACAACTGATATTAGACTGATTCAACTGATATTTAAATAACAATTTTCAGTGAAATGACAATTTAAATCTTGCATACAAATTAGATAACATAAAAAAGTTGTCATGTTCATTAAAATATGTAATATATTTCTGTTACCATTTTCTTGGGAGTTTTCATGCTCAGTGTGAAATGTAGTATTACAATAGACTCCTATGTGCAGTACCCCCTCACACTCTCCCTTCACAAGCATCTGTGGTAGTCTATAGTAAATGCATACAGGATTAGAGATACTAAGTATCTCTCTAGTGAAAAGGAGTGCAACTAAGCAAGTTGTTTCTGACCACACAATCACACACATCCATATATTTATACTATGAATAAATGTAATATGGGATATTTAGCTATGATTCAACTGCCATGGTGGTGCCAAGTGATTGAGCCTCTATGCAAGTCTTTCTCAACCAGAGTGCCATGGCAAACTAGTGTCTGCTGGCCTTCTCAGGGGTGCCTCATAATTTGGGGTAGTGGTACTGTGATATGACGGAGGGAATGAAGACTGATGTAAAAGGAGAATGCTAATGTGAAAGGATTGATTCTAATATAAAAGAGGGGATTCTGATGTGAAAGGGGGGCTCATAATGTGAAGGCGGGCTGCAGATGCAAAGCATGACTCTGAAGTGAAGGGGGAGGAGAATCTTGATTTGAAAGGAACACTTTAATATGAAAGGGAAAGCCCAAGTTTTTTGGTGTTTTTGTGTGAGGTCCCCCTTCAAATCTATGACATTTTAGACTAGGGTGCCTCGAAATTTTGTATACTTTTAAAGAGTGCCGTGACTAAAAAAAGGTTGAGAAATGCTGCTCTATGCAGTCCATGATGTTAAATGTTTCCATAGTAACCAGTCTTTACGCCATCAGTTGAGAACTGGGGCCTAAGGACTCCGGTTACACCCATTCTCACTAGGATTTGTTGAAAGACTTTCCATGCTGAAGAATGTGATGGCTACCAATAAATATAGGATCCTGACAGGGTCATTGACATAGTGTGATACTGTAATTTTGCTCACTAGTATAGTCTTAACGCGGTATATTACTCAAGAATATAACATACGATGTCAACTTTTGTCCAGAGTGTGACACTGAAAGGATGAATTGTGTGTTTTCACTCCCAGTTTTGCGTGTAGGCAGGCAATTTGAGCTATTCTCTTGTTTGTGTATATCATTTGTTTCCAAACAATAAACCATTGTATTCCTTTCCTCTCTGATGTTCCACAGTTGGCTCATGGGGCACGAGAATGAAGACAAGTTCATGTTTGTTACTTTTGGACATAATATTGTAGAAACACATGGAACAAAACCCATAGTCACGAGCCACCGGCAGTAACTGTTTAAAGGATACAAAAGGGTTGTATATTAAACATTGTAAAAGTGAATCAGCAATCCAAATGACTATTGAAATATTGCAAAATGACGGAAGTGGTACTCCCAGCTAGAACATTACAGCCACACTTTGACATGCAGCTGTAAAGTCAGATTTTAAGGCCAACTGAACCCTTGTGTTGACTTGATTTACAGCAGCTGTAGATATTTTATAAAGAATACTATTAACATGCCTCCCAACTTTCTGAGATGAGAAAGAGGGACACATACCAGCACAATACATTTAGGCAATGGACACACCCCTGCCACGCTCCCAGTTAGGCGGACCATAAAAAATATATATGCTAAAAATGATTGGTTAAACGCAGAATTTCTGTTTTCCACCATTACATTTCCTTTATACTGGCTCTTTGAAGTGGCAAACTAGATAATTAAGAGATAGGATTAATGTTTTAGTGCACAAAAACACTTTTGTAGTTAAACAGATCCTTTTTCATAGATATCTGTACATCAGACCAAATAGAGGGACAATGAAGAGAAAAAAGAGAGAGAGATTTGGTTCCACATAAGGGACAGTCACTCCGAATGAAGGACAGTTAAAAGGCATGATATGAAAAGCCGTAACAAGTAATTTGTTGGAGTGAATAATTTAGAAAATATTAAACTTATTATATCAGGATATATACATTCCTTTTTTTGTCAGCACTAAAAATACCTGCACATTGTAGGTTATAGCTCTGCCTTTGAGGATAAACCCACCTTCCTGGCTTGCCTTCTTGCGTTTGAGGATCATTTGTTTAATTGTTAAGTGTTTATTTGCTGAATTTGGTTGTATTGTGGGTATTCCTTGTCCAGAACTCACAAAAGTAGTATGAGGCAGGTTTCATTACCTGCTACAGGCCCAAAATAAGTCAGATGCAACTTTTCACTTCTTATATTTAAGACTGATTTTTGGAATGTGCTCAGATTAGCTAATTTGTACTAAATTGCAGCCCAATTCACTGAGTGAAAGTGTTTGTGTGTGTGGTAAAAAACATGTTTTTTCCCCATGTTCTGAAAGGGTAATTAGTTCAGTCAGGGAATGAAAACATTTGTATATATCCTTGTTACAGACTGTAATAAAATGTTCCCAAACGGTAAACATTTTGGTTCTTAATACATTCTTGGTGTTCACGGGATTATTTACTGTATTTTACAAATAAACTCATATTGCTATAAAGGAACTCGAATATACCAATCATGCAGGACAATTGAAGTTCATTCAAACTTGAAACTTTGTTTTTCAGTACACGATGGTGGTACATTACTAGGTCTGCTCACCTATTGTGGCAATAACAAGATATTCTGAATGTCCTTGTGGTATTTTTTTTGAAATGTTATTATTTTGCAAAATGTTTGTTGTAGATTGAAAAGTAAATATTTTACCAGAGTTGATATCAGTTTTGAATAAAAAGCTTGTGACCATGTTTCATGTTACACCCTGAATATGGGTGTAATATGAAACATGGTCTAAAAGGTAAATTTATCCTTTAGGCCAGGTTCACACCTAGGCGATTGAGCCGATGAGCTGTTTTCACGTGGTTGTCGGACTTTTTTTGTTGCGCGATCTTGCTTTGAAAACCGCACAGTTTTCAATTCACAGATGTCTATGGGATCACAACCACGCGACAACTTCCCGAAAATAGCTTCTGTGCCCTCTTGCGTGACAGACGATTTCAGCTGCGCGACGCAACGTAAAGATGTGAACAGGTCCCATTGATTTTAATGTGAATCTGTGTTTTGCGCGTATATCGTGTGGCTTAATCCATGTGATAAATTGCCTACATGTGAACCTAGCCTAAAGAAAGGATAGGGCACTGGCAAGAAGATATTTTCCATCATATTTTTCATTGTTGACCCATTGTTCAGTGGTTACCATTATCACAGGTTCATGTAACTATAGAAAAAGCATCCAGATCTTCCTGTAAGATTCCACTATGCTGTAACACAATGTATAAAAATAGAAGATTTAGAGTGGTGCCGTAATTGCCTGATCAAAGTGTGGTGGGGGGGGAGGTGTTCTTGGGGTAGCTTAATACTGGCATTGACCTCGTTTTCTGTGAGCTCATTACATTGGATATATGAGGTAACTACCAATCTGTTTAATGATAAATGGCAGGGAATTACACGATGTGTGAGTCAAAGATCACTATTTAGGTTTTTTTTCACTAACGATTTTACAGTTTGTCTTAAAGAACTGGCTGGATATGTTTTATTCAAAATCCGTTGGGTATGTTTCAACAATATTACCAGTGGTGTACATAGACAACAAAGGACACATTTTTCAAAGGAAGATACCGGCTCTTTTGTTACATTTTCCAGTATGTGCCCTTTTGCAAATAGCAGTGTGCTGCATTTTGTCATGTAAAGTTTATTATTAACATTTATTGTTTGCGCCCTTTTGGTTTGCTTAATATACTATTGGAAGCTTTTTTTTTCTGTTTGACCAGTTCAAAGAAAACTGTTGCTCTTTTCAGAAATTCAATACTGTCATGTGCACACTCCCAGTGTTATTTCAAAGAGTCTTTTTAGCCCTCCTAGTTTTCATCTTGGATTACAGAGTGATTAACCTATATGTTGTAGAGATCTGATTGTGGTAGTGGTTGAGTAGTTTGGCAAAAGACAATGAGCAGGGCTGACACCACTTAGTTAACAAAAATACTGTGTGTTGTCAGCACACAACCGGACTAAGGAGTGCACTTGCGGCAGGTCAACAAGTATTTTTCTGTGCTTGCAGGGTCTGTTGAAAAAACAAGGGCAAGTGTGCCTGTATTAAAGAGTAGGTATGGGCTTGATGTTCAAGTGGAAGGTGAGTTAGACTTGAACATCGGCAGTTTGTGTGTTTGGCATCACGTCAGGTGCAAGACTTTGCCCAATCAGGGCCCAGTACTCTGTAAGAGTCATGATTGGGCAAAGTCACGATGACTTTGCCCAATCATGGATCACCTGTCAGATGCCGCACAACTGTAAACAACTGTAAACAGCTCCGCGTAATTGTTTATATGTTGCCATCATCTGTCAAAATGCCATTCTGCTCGTTCGTCATCATTTTTTAAAATTATCATTATTTCTATTTGTTTTTTTATTGTTTTATTTTATATTTCGTCGAGTCGTCGTCGTGGACAATGCTGGACGTTGTGATTGACGCTGGATTATGTTGGAGGATCCATTTTTAAAAAAAGTAAAAGACTTGTCAAAAACTTGTCTTTTGGATTTTTTTAAAATAAAGGATTTTTTCAAAAGTCTGGCCTTTTTTTGCAATTTTATTTAACCCTTTAGGGAATGGGTAGGGGTACCCTTACCCATTCACAAGGGGGGGGGGGCACATCTGGATGCCCCTTCATTAAAGGGGTACCCTGATGTGAATAAGCCCCTGCCCCCACCTCCACAAGTAATGCCCCAGGGCTTGTGGGGACAAGAGGCCCTTGTCCCCTTGGGCACGGGGACAAGGTGCTTTCCCGGTGGGGTTCCTCCTTAAAATTCCTACCACACCTAAGGGCCTGGTATGACTTTAAGGGGGAACCCCACACACTTTTTTTTTCCCCCATGGGGTCCCTCCTAAAATTCCTACCAGAATTTAAAGGTCTGGTATGACTTTTGGGGGGAACCCCAATGTTTAAAAAAAAAAATTGGGGTACCTCCTAACATTCCTACAAGACCTAAAGAGTCTGGTATTGTTTGGAAGGAAGGACTGCACGCATTTTTTTTAAAAATGTCATTTTTATTTCTTTACAAATGTAATTTTTGCTGCAGCAGGTTCTATACATCGTACAGATGTGTCACTTTACAGGCAGGTTAAGGGGACCCCGCAAGCACGATATTTAAAGGAATTTTTCATTGTTATTGTTTCACTTTAAGTGATGTTAAAAAACACTGCTCCTTTAAAAACTGTATTTTTAAAAAGTGTTTGTTTCATTGATTCATGTCCCCCAGGGCAGTACCCGGATCCCCATACCCTTTTATGGTCAATAAACTTGCATATAAGCCTTCAAAATGGAGTCAATTGATTTTGAAAGTTCTACCCCTATAGACTTGCATTGAGTTCGAGTTCATACTTTTCCCGTGTTCGAAAGTTCGAAATCAAAGCGAACAGAGGGGTGTTCAGCTCATCACTATTAAAGAGATGTACTGTATATGTTTTTTTTGGTTATCTTGCTGTGAAATTTACATTTGAACTTTAGCGCAAAGCTCTGCTTCCTACAACTTCATCTTTCTACAGCATACCATCAGTCACCATTCTATATATACCACGTATGCCCTTAATGATTTTATTATCAGCAGCTGTGTTACTTTTAGTGTCAACAGTCTTGTACCACAAAATGCCTGTCTTCTTGTACCACATGCCTAGTGAAATAGGTTTTACTTAGGCATGTGGTGTTACTAAGGGCTTGATTTCCCTGGCTTCCAATCACAAAAACCCTGGCCAGAGGTATGTGTATATACGGTATTTATATATTTACACACACACTCTGTATATCTACTTCCTTCATGCTCTGTTACAGCTCTGTCCTGGCAACTGTACACAGAGAAAGTGCTGTGACATCACTCATGATATCACTACACTCCCATAAACACTATGAAGAAGCAAAGTGTTTACATTCTCTTCTACAGAATACTCCTATGAAGCGAGCTGCAGAAGGCTAAGAGGCCCAGGAGCTGAATGTTTAAAAATGGTCCTGGGGTGAATATGACCCCAGTGTCATTTTAAATTGGTGGCTGGGACTCCAGTGGTTTCAGGAAACCCGTTAAAAATCTGAGCAATTCATCCTGGCTAAGTGTTGGCAAATACCTAGCCAGATATTACCTTTTAAGTGCATGTCAGAATGATAAGCAGAAATGTAAGTAGCTGAATTTTTAATAGAAAATTTAAAGTAAATTTGTAGTTTTGATGTAAAAGTCAACTGTGCCCGACTTCTCTCACTTCACTTTATTGGCCTTTTAATGTGATTGTAGGCTTCTTAGAACAATAGGTTGTGATTTGTGTATAACTCTGTCTACATCCCTATATTTACAATTCCATTTTAAATGTAGTTTTCACTGAAAGTGGTATGTATTTATGATTTTCTTATCACACTCTCATTTTGTCTTGCCCAGGTTTGTAGCAGGTTTACTCTAAAGTATATTCAAGTTACATGCACCACTACTTGTTAATATACCTTGTACTGTATAAAAAGCCATTATAATGAATATATATATGTCAGTTCTTAAGTTTTGATGAAGTTTTGTGTGTGAAAACAAAACATACATGGATGTTTATGCATCTTTATATAACATGTTAACATTCAAAGAGCCTTGACTTCTGACTCGGTTATGTGATCTTGACAACAGATGGTGTAAGTCACCATGCTCTAGGACAGACATCCTGGATAGGCTCAGATAATGTTATTAGGTTGGATAACATCCGTCAGGATTAGTTGTTGCAATTAGGTCTATTTCTAGGACTAGAACTGCATGTTAGCCTATTGGGGGAATTGCTGTGTGAGCTATAAATTAAATAAAAAATTAAGGCTAAAGATCTACTTTAATCATGACCTTCTCAGCTGAATGCTGTATCCTGGACGTGATGCATTGTGACATAACATGCTGACCTGCGGCATGTATTATCCTGGAAACGATTGTGTGTCTATTTGTCTTAATTTGCTTTTGATTACTGCATTTCAATATTAATATGAAGTCAATACAGAGTTCGTTTTAGTATGGTATAGTATGAGGTATGGCATTAGAAAGACCTATTTTTAATATTAATTCTTAAGCAACCAGAAACTACATTTATTCAGAATCTACCAATCCCCGTGGATGCTGGATAACGAGGAGTTTACTGTACTACTAATTCACAATAACAATTTCTAGGTGTTATTTATAAAAAGCAAATCTTTTTGAGTTTAGGTCCACTTTAATAGGACTTTCCTGCAGCTCCTTCCTGCTATGCAGCTGTCCCAATTCTGCCACAATAATGGCCACTTATGGTACATAAGAAGAAGCTTGTGACATCCCCCTATGATGGGGCTCTGGCCAAGGCACAAGCACTGTTGCATGTTTAGGGGAATGACCTCATCATTGCCCTGGGTCACTGACACAGCTCATACCATCATTGGTAATGGCTGATCAGATTGAGAAAAGAGGCTAATTCTCTGAAATGCATTGCCATAGCTAGGTGATCTGGTTACCAGAAGTGTTGCTTAGCTGCCTGGCTGGAACCCCTTTACTGCCACCAGTCACACATAAGCATTTCTGTCTTTACTATTAATCTTTTGATTGATGATTAATTTTTTGATGAGTATACAAGCAATTATCCCCTCTCCAATGATGCAAGGCTGTTAAGTGTATTTTTTTTCTTCTTTCTTTTGGGTTCTAGCTGAGAACCTTAAAGGGAATAATGCTTTTAATATTAGCGGAATAATATATGGTGGTCTCTTAACAATAATGTCTGTACGTTTATACTGTTTATATATTGGAAAAATAATAGAGATATTCTATAAAAAGACAAAAAATATAGATATGTGTATTTTTATTATTTTCTGGTGAGTGCTTATTTTTTTTAAATTAGATCCATGTTTGGATTTACTGACAACAGTGCTGTGGGTATTAATGTGGCCACTAACAACAATGCTCTATTCGGTCACTGGGCATCATTAATGCTGACTACTGACGCCAATGCATATTACGGCCACTGGGCACCAATTCTAGAGTTTATTACTGCAGCCACTGACAGAAATGCTGGGGGTTATTAATGTGCCCACTGACAGCAATGCTGAGTGATATTACTGCTTTTATAATTTAACATACTGGTATTCATTTATACCGAAATGTCAGATTTGTCAAGAGTTGCTGTGGATCCTGACGTGTTCATCCAGATGTGTTTAGGCCCGGCCTACTTTAGTGAAGGAGAATTTATGGGAAAAAGTATCAAGTAAGTTGAAGCCTGTATGCTCATATGAACTTAAAAAAAATGTTTCCTTAATATTTTGTTAAATGCCAATTTACTGTCTGTTTGTATTCGTATGGAAGTCTGGGTTTCCAGGGCAGATTTTCACTCACTATGTACTTAATTTCCATAACACATATCTACAAGTTGCTGGCAATCTGTGTCATTAGTAATGGCATTGTAGAACCAATGAATTGCTGTAAAAAATGTGCCCATCTGACATGAGCCTAAGAATAGTAAATTACTAACATTTTAAACATGTTAAAAACAGATATAAGAAAATGCAAATGCATTTAGACATAAGAAAGGAGAGATGGTTTCATGTTTCCTGACCTACAAGAATCCCTGGACAGAAGAGATAAGCAAAATAATGAAAATGTCTCACAATTCAGACATTTTGAGGCCTGGTGCTGCCCAAATACCTCTGCTATTCTAGACATATGCTATTGCAGCTTTTATCAACCTTTGTTCACTTGTGGCACCCTTTAACAGTATGCAAAATCTTGAGGCACTCCAGTCTAAAAAGTTTAAAAAAGATAAATGTAAATAATGACGTGTGGTTCCCCCAAAATCTATACCAGCCCCTTATTTTAGATAGGGATCTGGTATTCATTTTAGGGTGCAAAAAACAATGCGGCATTCCCTCCTTCACCTCAGAAGGCCCCTTCACATTAGAGTGCCCCACTTCACATCAGAGTTCTACCTTATAACCTTCACCACAATGGAGCTGTGGCAGCATGACAGAGGGTGGAAGATGGAGCAGGTCTGGACAGAAGCACACTTCTGTCCTCTTCTGAATTAATGCGAAGGTCTTGGATGAAACCTGTCCCGGATTAGCGCCACACACGCCTGTACCATGGAAATGCATGACACTGTGCAAAAAGTTGAAGGCACCCCTGACTAAGACAGAAGGCACCCTGGTTGAGAAAGGCTAGGCTAACAGATGACATTATAGTACATACAGCTCTGGAGGGCCCCCCCAAAAATAAGCAATATAGCAGATTTGAACAGATCTGATCATCATTTGTAATGAAGCCCACAGAGAAAAGGGAAAATAAATCTCACACCACTCATGTACTGTACCTACTCATCAGTCAAGAGTGAAAGCATATCAAAGGGGTTTTAGCTCTTTAGTGCAAGGGATAGACAGATATCCTACTACTGGTGGGAAATATGCCTGCTACTGGCCACCCTTGATGCAAATCCTAAAACTGTGCTGAGTTTTGTTATATGTGGATTAAAAGACTCTATAAGGTCAGCACAGTAGATTAAAAGACACATGGCACAATAATTATTGACGGTTTTGCCATAGAGTTTAACTAGATAATAGTAAAACACCAGCCAGCACCTTGGTGTTAGCTTCTTCCAGCATAGAAAGGGTCAGTCTTCATTGCAGATGTCCTGGATCTGAGAAGGTGAATATGAAAACAAGGGTTAGGTTACCATTTGGAAGGGTTACTGTCTGGGTTGGGGTCATGGGGAAGGTTAGTGTGAGGAATGCAGCAGGCCTTAAGGTAGGGTATCACTTCTAGCGCTGAAAGCTAATGTATCACTAATTAGTGCCTCTGAACATTGGAAACATTCTAAAAGAAACGGAAAATGTTCAAAATGCTGAGAAATCTTTGTGTGATTGGACAGCGCTCATTGTCGTTCCTCATACATCTCCAGTGGCAGAGAGAAGACTTGAGGCTCAGTTGTAAGAGTATTGGCAGCTATATTACCAAATATTACACTTTCTATAAGTCACCTGACTGAATATAGCAAGACTTAGGTTACAGGCTATTTCAGGAAAGGAAAGGTAGATTTCAGGTAAGGAAAAGCAAATTTCATGTTATACCCATATTCAGGGGGTAACGTGAAACATGGTCAGATCACAAATCTCCTCCCGCCTTACCCCCCAACTTACCTGAATCGCGGGGTTCTATTTTTTTAACTTGGCACGGCTGTGCGTGGCTCCGTCCACATAACCACATCGTACATTCACAGATCTTTTGACAGGATCTATGAATGGAGAAACTACAACTTCCATCGGCCACTGTAGCAAAAGGACTTTTAGTTCTCAATGGAATACAAGTGCAGTGATGTCAAATCATTTCTCCTCCCGTTCGGGTTACTGAATGTCCGTTCCGAGGTATAGACATGGAAGGGAGGAAGTTCAGGTGTAGAGTCATTCATATTAAAGTCGGTGCCTAATCAATTCATGATCATAAGCAGCCATTAAAAAATACCTCCTTAATCCATTTTCTCTAATTTGAAGAGAAAATGGATTAAGCAAAAAAAACAAAAAAAAACCTCTCTAATTGCCCAAAATAACTCAGCCAGAGTGGGATAGGAGTTGCCTGTCAGTAAAATTATGTTTTTTACTGAACATTTGAAGGTTTTAGTACTGTGAATATTTCCTACTTGTGCTCCCATGTGTGAAAATCATGTGTTCATCCTCTATCCACGCATAATGATTCTATAACCATTACAGGATCCAGGTCAAGCAAAAATACAAGGCTTATGCATTTTGTTAATGTGCATTGTGTTGCTCTGACATTTGACATGTGGTACCTTAAGAACTTCATGTAACTGACCTGAATGATAAAATGTAGTTCAGCACTCCCAAAATGCAGCATTACAAAAGTTTTTTCACAATATTTGGTAGCAAAATACATTAATGTGAATCTATGCTGCCGAGAACTGTATTTTCTTTTGTTAGTAACAGAGTATGCTGCGCACAGGCACAATCCCGTGGATAGGAGCGAGGGATGTGGTCACTGGTGCAGATGCTGTATATTGCGCGCCGTAGTTTGAGGATCCCTTCAATAGTGGATATCTCCCCATTGCTGTCGGACTAATGGCTCATGTCGACGGTAAACACGACAGTACAGAAGCTGAGTTTGACCTGCTTTGGATTAGACTGCGTTTCTTTGGATGCAGCATATCTTAAGATGCATTTAAACTGCAGGCAAAGCAACATTCCACCTGAATGCAGTCTTTTCTTGTCCTGTGGTTTAGTATTCAAATGCATGCTTTGGATAGCAAACACATTTTGTTTTAAAGAATGCCAGTGGACATGAGCCCTTAAGCAGAGGTGAGAGAATTATAATGCATAATGCACATTTGCTCTTAATTTAGCTAGACAGCCATTGGGGCATTGCTTTGATGGAAATGCTACAATATGTTTCTATACCAACCCTATTTTTTCTAAATAAACACATTATAAGACATAATATGTTCATGCTCATATACTCTGAATCTAAGCGCAAGGTTACCGATCTGTTTAATGTTCACACAGAATACAGCATGGCCGCCTCCAGGTGAGCTACACACATGCTTAGCATAGGTTTGAATGTGGATTGCTTTATAACTGGCACATCATTAAAGGGTAGAGCCAGGGCTGCCAATAACGGGGTACAATCAGCCCTCCCGTACAGGGCGCTGCGTCCCATTGTGTTAGCAGGGCAGGCCCGGGCCTGGCTTGGAAGCAGGCAGCAGAGTTTAGGCTCCTCTTCCACAGCTGTCATGAATATTGCAGTGTGCAGGTCCACCTAACTCGCTTCCTGAGCCTCCAGTGACAGCCTACCTCAATGGTACATCTCAAGCACCAGTGAGGTGCAGCAGCATTTATGACAGCTGCAGGGGAGGAGCCTAAACTCTACTTTCAAGCTGAGCAATCAGTTAAAAAAATTCTGTCATAATGAAACATTAAGGCAGTCATTGCTGACCTCGACTTCTGTAAATGCTTGTTGCTTGACTGTCAGGCTGACCGTCTGGCTTGGCTACTTTGAGTCACTGACTCGTGACATTTCTGACTTTCTGGATGTGCATGCTTGCTCTGGTTTGATGAACCTGGTATTATCAAAACCAAGTCTTAGCATGACAGCCAGACAACTAGCAGTTTCAGATGGAGGTCAGGAATGGTAGAGCCATAATTCTGTCAAGACAGCTTTATATCAAATCCAGATTGCTAACACTTTTGCAGCTGCTAGTATGCAGATGTAGGATACCTGGAGTGGCTACCAGGTCTTACTGTTAGACATGTAAGTTTTGTTTTGTTCCGAATTGAAATTCTTAAGGATTTCTTTAAATCTGGACATTTGGATGCATCCGAATGTCCGAATATGAATTTATCCGAATTTTGGATGCATTCGAATTTCCGAATTCTACTGCATCCTAATTCAAACAAATCTAAAATCTTTTTAATAATTTTTTCGGAATTTAGTTAAAAACTAGGGCTGCGGAAATTAACGATTAAGCCCTCGATTAATCGGTAATTTTTTTGATCGATCAAAATTATTTTGATCCATACTCACCTCTCCGTCGGCTTCCGGGTCTTCCAGTGACGTCACGGACATCGGCGTCCCTTGTGATCCTAGTTCATTTTATTACTTCATTGCTGTGCTGTATGTGTATAGGCCAATGTAGTTGGATCTGTATGTGCGTTATAATTAATCGAAATTAATCGATTAAAACAAATTTCGATTAATCGAACACGAAAATTGTAATCATTACCAGCCCTATTAAAAACAAAGCTAAATCGCACATGTGACTGTTCTCTTGCCATTCAGATTTTTTTTGGGCTGTTGGGGGTTGTATTACAGGCACGGTCATGTGCCTTCCTGTTGTGGAAATTAGAGTTGATCAGAGTAGCATACCACACGTTGTCTGACCGCTGTTTCTCTTCTAAAATCAGTACGATTGCTGTATTTTTTGGGGGGTTATTAGTATGTGTGTAATCCAGGGGGAGAGTATATTACTGTTCTATTTTTATTTTCTGCCTTTTTCATTTTTATTCTGCGGTGTGCCAGTTTTTTTCTTTGTGCTATTTCTTAAAGTCGCCATTTAATACATTTTGTGGTTTGGTTTTTTTTGTGGTTTGAGAGCCACAGCCTGGCATTGTTGCCGATTTTTTTTAAAAATAGATTTTGGTGGTTTTTGGGTGATCCATAATATTTTCACCTTTAATTAAAATGGATCGTCCTGATAGAGTACGGACTAAGAGGACCAGTACAGAATAAAATGGCCAGTACAGACTAATATGACCGGAATGGACAAAGATGGACAGTACGGACTAAGATGGACAGTACGGACAAAGATCACCAATACAGACTAAGATAAGCAATACGGACCAGTACGGACTAAGATGACCTGTAAGGACTAAAATCACAGTACAGACTAAGATGACCAGTATGGAATAAGATGACAAGTATGGGCTAAAAGTTTTTTTCTTTTTAAGAAATTTCATTATTGACAGTTTTTAATATACAAAAAATACATAAAAAAGGAAAAAAAAGAAAACGTACAACCATACAAAAGGTTCAACAGCAATAGTGCAAAAATTAGGAAACTGGTCCCTGGTTGGCTCAACACCGAAATCACAGCCAATGAAAGGGAAAAACAAGAGGAAGGTCCAGCAGTAGAGGACTCAGCAGCCCATGCTAAATGAATAGAGTAGTAAGGGGGCAATATAGAGACATTTTAAGAAATAGACACTACAGCAGAATTGTAGTGTTCGATCCAAACATCCCACACCTTATGAAATGTATTAGGACACCCTCTATGAAAATAGATGTCTTGATATAAAGGTAAGTTATCATACACTATTTTCTTCCAAAATGGAAAAGCAGGAGGAATGGGTTTCTTCTAATACATAGCTATCGCTTTGCATGCATAAAATTAAAGTAAGCCAAGAAGTGTACGTTCAGCTTTAGTGGGAGCAACCTGTTCCACCAATCCTAGTAAACACAAATGTGGCGAAGGAGTGAATCTCAAAGAAGTAGCCACTGGTACATAATCCACAGCCTCCTGCCAGTAGAAGACAATAAGTGAGCAAGTCCAAAAAATATTTTTTTTAAAGTCCCCAGTGGAACATGTGCATCTCCAACAGGCTGCAGATATAGAATGGCTCTGTTGATGCAATCGATATGGGGTAAAAGACGCAATGTCGTCGTCATCTAGATCAGAGATATCAGTCCTCCATTTATCTCATAGGCTTGCCAGTTCTGAAGTAGTCATCATCTGCAATAATTGGTAAAAACAGGACACAGCTTTCAAAAGCTGATCCGATCTAGCTACTGTCTCAAGGGGTGCACCAACCACGACTAGGAAACTGAGATCTGAAGGCATGAGAAAGCTGTAAATAATGAGAAATGCATGATGATGGAATAGAATATTTTCGAGCTAACACATTTTATTTCGGCCGTCACTAGTTGTGTTCCAAGAAAATATTTGTGGAAGTCTGGTAATGCCAAACCTCCCTTAAGAATAGGGTTAAATGGGAAAATGTGTACCTCGGAGGCTGGGATCCCCACAAAAAAGATGATATTAGTTGGTTAATTTGTTTTCTTAAATCTTCCACACAGGGGAAGGTGCAAGGGTGCAAGTGTAAGTTCAAGTGCAAGTTTGCCCATGCCTTCAGTCTCACACCGTGCAACACAGGAAGCAAATTAAGATCAAGAAATTCCTTAAGTGATCTAGAAATGACAAACCCTAAGTAGGTGAAGGAAACCACCCATTGCAGCTGAGTCACTGCCCTGGGAAACTCCCTAGCATCAGCATCAATGGGAAAAAGTACAGATTTATGCCAGTTAACCCTTAGACCCGACACAATAGAAAATGCAGTGAGTACCTCCAAGGCATCCTGTAATGAAGAGCCACGGTAATTGAGGAACAAGAGCAGGTTGTCTGCATATAACACCACCCTCTACTCCAGCCAACCTATCCTGAGTCCTTTGACAGATGGGGCCACCCTCAGGGCCTCTGCAATAGGTTCCATTGCCAGGGCAAAAGGAGTGGGAGACAGCGGACAACCCTGCCGTGTGCCACTACATATGGGAAAGGAGGTAGACAATTTGTTTCCCAAATTTATGTCCGCAACTGGGCTATGCTATAGCAACTGAATCCAGCAATTAAACTCCACTAGGAACCCCAATTTATTAAATATTGTCCACAAATAAGGCCATTCTACTGTATCAAAAGCCTTCTCTATATCATGAGAGGCTATCACTCTAGTACCCGTATGAACAAGAGTAGCATGAATAGCCTGCATATGTTGATATCTGTAGATGTATGACGCATAAAGCCCGTTTGGTCCATGTCTATCAGACAGCTGATTGAGTCTCATGCTAAAGATCTTGGTCAGAATCTTCAAATCCCAATTCAGCAAGGCAATGGGCCTATAAGAGGCGCATTCTGCTGGGTCCTTCTGAGATTTATAAATCAGGGTAATGTGGGCCTCTCTCATGGAGGGGGGTAGAGAATTATCATCAAGGCAAGAGGTATACATCTCACAGAGACGAGGAGCTACAAAGCATGAGCTTTGTAAAACTCTATAGGAAGACCATCCGGGCCCCGGGTCTTACCACTAGGGAAGGATCTAATGGTGGTTAAAATCTCAGTGTCCGAGACAGGCTTCACAAGGAAGGCACGCTCCTTGTCCGACATCCAACCCAGAGCTATAACATCCAACATAGAGGTCAGATCAGGAGGTGGGACTCCTGCTGGTAAAGAGGAAGAGTACAAAGATGTATGATACTACTGAAATTCAGAGAGCATAGCATCTGGTGTAGTAGCAAAGGAATCTGGACCTAAGCGTTTCTCAGGTATCAGCAAGTGGCCATTTTTATCCCCATTTTCAAAATATTCCTGTTTACGCTTGTGTATTTCCATCCTCGTAATCTCCATGAGGTGCAATTTAAGGGGACATCTAGCTGACATAAAAAGGTCATAATTAATGGCAGTAGGAGAGAATTCATACTGGGACAGACAAGCACGTTCCTCAGATTGAAGCAAACTAGTACGGGCAGTCTCTTCAGTTCTGATGTCTTTTGAATCGACATGTAATGTCCCCTAGTATAGGCCTTGAAAGGATCCCAGGTAATATCTGGGGGCTCCGATGAGGTATTAATCTCCCAAAACTCCTTAATAACCTTAGGGGTTGCAGTTAAGGCCATAGGGTGCGTAATCCAGTGTGGGGCTAACCCCCAGAGAGCCCTATCTTTCTGCTGACAAGTGCGAACAGTCACGACCATAGGGCAATGAGCAGAGATTCCCCCAGGTAAGTACCCCTCCTCACATACATTTGGTAAAAGGAAGCTATTAGCAAATGCTAGGTCAATGCAAAAAGAGGTTTTAAAAAGAGGAGGAGAAACATGAATAGGCTCTGGTAGCAGGGTTTTTTCACCTCCACAATTCAGTAAAACCAGCAGCCATAACCCAATTACTCAGGTCAGAGGGGGGGGACTTAATGGGTCCAGATTTATCAAGATCAGGTAGCAGGGTAGAATTCAAGTCTCCCATAAACAGTAGTTTGGCAGGAGTATACTAAAAGAGTATACATGAGAGCAGAGTTAAACGGTGGAGGCAAATAGACATTAATTATAACATAGCGTGGCGACCACAGAGTGAAAACAAGGATAATAAATGTACCATTCGGGTCAGTATGTACACTATCAATGACACAAGGTAAAGGCTTATGGATAAGGATGGATACCACTTGCGGAATATGAGGCATGAAAAGATTTCTCCACCCAAGAGTGTCTCAGAGCTAAAGTCTTGCTACCCACCAAGTGGGTCTCCTACAGAAGCAGTAAATGGGGTGTGTGTAATTTAATATATTGAAACATCAGAGCTCTACTAAACTTGGAATTATGGCCTTGGATATTCCATGATATAATTTTAAACTCCTCTAGATTCCACACACTCATGAGAGCAAAAAAAGACAATACAGAATGGACCGCCCAATCAAGTTCCTTAGGCACAACCCATCCCCATGGCCACTTCAGGAAAGGCTAACAAAGATTCCAGTGCCTGAGCCAAGAAACAGCAGAGCCAAGAAACAGCAGAACCAACAACACAGACAGTAGAACACAAGTGCCCCACCCCACCAATTTCCAAACCCACTCTACCTGCCCAACACATAACTTAAAACTGAATAACAAAAGCGTGTCAGGAGGTCTGTACCCTAACACAAGAAAAAAGTAAACAGCACATTGATAACTCAACAGCCTGATTGGGTTAACAAAGTCAGTGTAATAGAAAAATTTTAGGGAGCACCTGGTCTTGGAGGAATAGGAGGGGCACGATGCACTTGCTCCACTACAAAGGTTCGAGGCATTTCACGAAGATCAAGGAGCGTAGTCAGGAAGGTTTAACCAAACTCTGCAGGCCTGTGGCCTTCAGCATGTTCACGGAGGACTAGTACACGGACGTGGGAAGAGTTTCCCTAGGCCTCAAGTATGGAGGAAGCCTGTGTTGCCAGAGGAGGAGAACCATGGAAGTTGATGGCTGATGGAGGTGCCTGGAACATAGAGGACTCCAGGAGCAAGTCTGGTGTCTCTCCTATTAAGGATCTGTGCTCAACCCTGCTCACCTGCTACCCACATTCTCATCCGCTGTGCTACCAAAGGATCTACATTGAATTGCTAAAAGGGACTGGTGAGTCTGAAGTCTATGTCTGTTATACCCTGGATGTCTAGGATTCCTATACCCTCTCTCCCCAGTGTGAAGATGTGAATAATAGTTATTTAGTATTGTACTACTGGAGTGGATATCAGCTTTGTGGGCACTAGAAGAGGGTGGTTAAAGGCTAATTGGGGAGCTGAAGACTAAAACCCCTAGACAACTAGTGATGACCCAGATTTTTCTGGTGCCTCCTTTGGGGGGTAAGCGCTACAACAGTTTGCCCCTCTTGCATTAGAACACCTAGATCAAAAGATTACAAGAGTAGAACAAACAGTCTTCATACGCTGCTGGCAGTTCAGTTCCGGCTGTACAAGATCAGAGTTTTTGAACTGTTAGTACACAGTCTCACCAACAAAAGTGCACAATCTGTGCAGGGACAGCATTAATGTGGACAGGGTGACAGTCTGTCACCTATTATTAGACATGAGAATGTGCTAATGCGAGTAACATGATCTGTGGGTGGCTGTGTGCCGTACCTGGCAGCCCTGCTGCCCTAGGTCACGGACTTTTGTTTATGAAGATATCTGGCATTAACTACTACAAAGAGCAAAAATGGAAAGACTACAGCTTATGACAGTTTTAGAGGCACAGCGAGTAATATTATCTGTGGGTGGCTGTGTGCCATACCTGGCAGCCCTGCTGCTGCCCTAGGCCTCTGACTTTTTTGTCTATGAAGATATCTGGCATTAACAACTACAAAGAGCAAAAATGAAAAGACTACAGCTTATGACAGTTTTAGAAGCAACTCTTTTTATTGAGTGTGTTTGTTAAATAACTCTGCAAATATGAAATTCAGAGGTCTAAAATATGTAACCTATCTACCCCGCCACAGTCTTCTAAAATCTGTCTGCTATGTTGTTGAAAATAGTCATCAGAGGTATCATCAGTAACCTCCTGAGGAAGAGATAGCCAGCAAACGCTGTTCTTCGACATACTGGTCTTCGACATACTGCTCTCTTTTCCGCATTGAGTTGACTAGTTTTAGCTTGTTTTGTTTGGATTTTCTATATTTGAATTCCTCTTAATCAGTTTAAGACTGGTTTAGGCTGCATATATACTGTACATTAGTTTCATCACATGCTACATACATAAAGTAAATTCTACTTCTACCCTTGAACATACATAATCAGCTAAAATAAACTGGATATTTACTGTGGCCCATAGACTTTAAAAAATAATAATTTCAGTTAATGGTGAAATACCTGCTGCAAGGTAATGGAGATAAGTAACAGTGGATCATCAGGATCAGCAGTTTTATTTTCCATATGTTAAATTGACAGATGTAATTTGATTAATTTCAGGTTCAGAGATTATTTCTAATTAATTGGTACAAGTTACTGCATCACGCATTGTGGGAGGAAGGGGAGTAAATCACATGGACAAAATAATAAGTAAAGAAGCAGGGCTTTTTGTGCCAAGGCAACACCACAAATAGTCATATTATTATATTAAAACATATATCACTTTATTAAGATACCTAAAATCTCCATTAAAACCAATTGCATTGTTGATACAAGTATTCAAGATCATCCAAATATTGAGCTTTACATTTGTTATCCCACAGTATGATTGCGTGTAGAGATACAGTTCATATCATGCTAAATGTTACAAATCCAACAACGCATATACTATGATGATGCAACCTTCAATGCGTTTCGTGTATTTGCTTCTTCAGGAGGGTGGAGGAGAGATATCTGTAGTTCATAAGTAGATAATATTATTATCCCAATATCATAAAGTAACAGTACTAACAATTTCACCAACTCATATAGGCCACTTGTTGGTGTAACACATTAAAACACAATCAGACAATCACAGTGCATATCATAGGTATCTCATAGGTAGTAAATCACATGGTCTCCATACCCTCCAATGGTCTCACATGGTCTCTAACGCCAGGTATTTCACCCAATGGCCAAATGGAATGACAGTGGAGCAATGGGAAGATGAGTTTGGGGTCTATTGGAGCAGAAGTTAGGTTGTTGCTTTGACCTGCATGAGCAAAGCACAAGTCAATTTAAATTCCCAGCTAATCAGGAATTCGGGTGGCGAGTAATTACCCGCCCCCGGCTTCCTAATTGGCCGGGAAGCCAGCTCCATGCTCCCTGGTGATGAGGGAGCATGGAGCCGGATTCCTGTCCAACCAGGAAGCCGGGTGGCATGTAATGGCTCGCCGCCTGGCTTCCTGATACCAAGTATTCGCCCAAATACTCATTATCGGCACCGACACTAGTATCAGTATCGGTGCATCCCTAATTCACACTATGGAAATGTGTGTTGGGGCATATAATTATAAATAGTGATGATCGAATGTGCTTGGGTTAGATTCATGGCTCATTCATCAAACTCATCGTAGTTTCTACAGATTGCAAACTTTCATCCAAACTCCATTGAAATGAGTGGGGGCTAAATCTCGAAAAATCAATTCTGGCCATTTCCAAGGTTAATAAGCAAAAGATTGTCAAACAAAGACATAGGGGTCTGGCCACTGCTATGGGGAATATGTAGCAATGCAAAAAACAATATTAAAAAAAATTCTGCTGGGAGCGGCCCCTCTTTTTTATTTGACTTTGATGGCAACATGAAAAACACCAATCCTTCAAATTACTTGCTTAACAAATGCCTTTAAGCAGTATGCAGTGTATGCAAAAGTAAAGCATTACATCATTTGCAAGTGCATTTTTTTAAACTTTTACATGATTTCTTACATACAAATAGCATCAGCATCCCAATCTGGTTCATTTCAATTAAAGTCTTGTTTTTAGTAGTTTTTGCTACAACAGCTAAATTTTTAGCTAGTGTAATAGGCTAGAATTAAATGGTGGAAGCAGTAGACACAACACATCTAAAAGCTATTAAAAGGTTTACACTTCAAAAGAAAAGATAAAGCTAAAGCCAATGGCTTCCTACCAATTGCCAAACAGTGGCAAAACCGTTTCATAGCATAGCTTGTGATCTTCAGTATCACACACTATTGTCTACGAAGTCTGATAAAATGTCAACACAGAGTGCATAAAAACACTTCAAAGCTTAAGGCCCTGAGATACCACAAAGTCTTCCCCCTGCTGTTGTGACTCCAAAACCTTCAGTGCTCTCAGTTTATTACACCATGCAATGTGTGCTCTAGCAGGGACACCAGAAGAATTGTGTCGCTGATCCCTACCTAGTCATGGATCACTATTCTGGTCGCCTCTTCGAAGGGTGACAAGGTGGTACATGCATCCTACATCAGAAGACAATGATGTGGTGAAAAAAAAACAAATCCTATTCTTGTCCTGTACGGAGGAGAGCCTGTCCTTGTCCAGTACTGATTAAACTGTGTTGTTGTGCACCTGGGAGGAGGACGAGGAAGGCTTGGTTATCCACTCCACCTCCACATGTTCTGTCTGTATAACATGCCCACTGCCAGAAAGGAAAGATGCGGCTCAACCACAGCTTTGTCCAGAAAAGGCCTATTTGCCCCTTACTACCTGCTTTTGAAGAGCCTTTGCCTCTCTCTTTTATTATGAATGCAGGGAATTTATTAGTAGTTATGGCAATAGTGGGATTGAGGATGTGGTGCTTTGGTGTACTTCACAATGTGGTGATTTGGTGCGCTAGACTTGCAACAGTGTGCAGTAATGTGCAGCTAACAAAGGGCAGCTTCGCCTGTGTCAGCAACAAGTTCAAGCTGCTGACACTACCCACCCCCCCCAAAAAAATAAAAAGAATATTAAAAGATGTGCAAAATTATATATAAATAAAACATACTTCCCTCAAAAAAAATTATATAACCATTAAAACCCAAAACTATAGCTATATTATAATTTTTTTTTTAATCTATCAGAAACTTAGAAGTATAAAATAAAATGTAAAAGACAAGAAAATAAACTCCCCCAAACCCCTCCCCCCAAAAAATATACTGCAAGGGGGACCCAGGAGCTAGACAGCAACAGAAATTGTTGTTTTCATACACAAAAAGGTAGTCCTGAAAGGTATTGCTATTCACTGTGAATACATAGGGTGGTATACAATAATATGCAACTCACTGCAATGTAATTCACAGTAATGTAGCACTGTGTTACACTACATACTTAGTAGCCTGCCACAATGCAATCCACTGTTATGTAGCACATTACAGCTTTGTGTACAGCACTGTCAAGCTCTATATGCAGCGCTATAAAGCACTGTAAACCAGTAACTATCTTTCCCTGAAAATACTTTGTCAGCTGCCCTGTTTTCTCCAACACAGATAATTGGATACTTTTTGATCTCTATAAACCATCCTCATTTCCTGCCATACCCTTTCTGATTCTCAACAGTACCTGCAGCACTGCCATCCAGATTCCTCTCTTTTGCAAACCTTATTTGTTGCTTAGAAGCACACTGAATTGGGTTGGCTCCAGCACTATTCCATTTTCTTTACATTTGGTGGCCATTTTCTCCTAAGCCATAGCAAAGAAAAATTGGCAACACAGCTTTAACTAGGGCTTGTAAAATGAACTCAAGGTAAATGTAACACCTTTAGCGATTTCACAAACAAGTTGTAACACAGCTATCAAAAGTGGTTGAGTTATAAAGAGTATAAATATAACTACATTGTAAAATGTAAATACAAAAGAGAAGGTTTGAAAGCGCATAAAAAGTCTGTAAGTAGTCAGACAACAAGGCAAAAGGCACAGCATAAGCATATAAACATAGTTCGCAACATTTATAGACACATTCCAAAGACAATTGAAGAATGATATATACAGTAGATATGTTAGTAATACAGCTTTTGATCTTTGCTCTGCCTGCTAATCTCATTACCCTACTTCCCAACTACCCTGTTTCCCAGAAAATAAGACCTACCCTGAAAATAAGACCTAGTACTATTTTTGGGAATTGCTAAAATATAAGACCTACCACGAAAATAAGACCTAGTTGTGACCATTCCCAAGGCCGGTGGTGGCGTAAGGGGGAACTTGAAGAGCCGCGGGAGAGGCAGGAGAGAATCAGCGGTGCCAGCAAAGCCAGCGCTAGAGGAAGCGAGCCGCATAAGCCGATGCCTCCTCTATAGCGCCGGCACCTGTCACAGGTGGAGTGATACCAAATGCACTCCGCCTGTGAGGAATCGATAGTAAAAGTGTGCTTCGCTCATTCTGGGCAGCGATTGGTTAGCAATTTGCTCTTGGAAAGGTACAGCACCCTTGATTGCCCTGATCACCATATTTTTGTACATGAATACATGTAGACTTTTCTACATGAATAAGTGTGTATTGAACATAAAAAAAAAAAAGACCTACCCCGAAAGTAAGACCTAGTGTGTTTTTTTGAGCCAAAAAAATATAAGACTGTGTCTTATTTTCAGGGGGAAACACAGCAACTCTTATTTGGAGGGACTCTTTTAAACGCCAGTATAAAGGTTAAACAGTGCAAGAGAAACACTTGTGGGTTTGACCAATCACTTTTTGTGTATATATTTTTGTGATGTGTGTCACTGAAGCCACGGCAGGGGGTGTGACTTTTGCTAAAATAACTTTTTACTATAAGGTGTCCCTCTTTCACATCTCAGAACGTTGTGAGGTATGCATTACCTTTATTGCATTAACATTCTTTATGAAAAATGTACATAAACAGGATGTAGAATAACGCACTTGGAGATTTCACCATACTATCTCATTGTATAGATAATGACCAATCCAATAATGGAACAACCTGCTGCACATGCTACAAAGATGAACTACCTGGGTAGTTTAAAGGAAATCTAGAAAGAAAAGTGTTCTGTTATGCCCAACTAGTTGACCCCCTTCATTGCCTAACTTATACAATATTCTGACAGCTGGGGTTGTGTTAGTCGATTCTGACATGCTATGTAAGACAGTGGCGTACCAATCGCCATAGCGACCCAGGTGGCCGCTATGGGGCCCGGGCACAGGGGGGTTCGGCCAGGACATCCCCCTGATGCCGTGGGTCGCTATGGCATCTCTGGCTGCTGGCTGTCACTTCTGGGTGTGAGGAGGAACGTGACGCTGTTAGATCACCGACAACCTGTCAGTGATCTGTGCAGCGGTGCGTTCCTCCTCACAGCCGCTGCTGAGTCAGTGACAGCCAGCAGCTGTGGAGGAGGAGGCTGGACCTGGCATTAGCAATAGAGGAGGAGGATAGAGGAGGAGGTGGGCCCGTTGATGGAAGAGGAGGTGAGGCCTGGCAACGGAGGAGGCGGGGCCTGTCAGCGAAGATGGAGGCGGACTGCGGATCGGGGCTGACAGGTAATAAGTGTGCAGGGGTGTGACCAGCCCACCTGAGACCCTGCAGAGCCCACCAATGAGAGTCTATGGTGGGCTCTGCAGGGTCACTCTCAGGTGGGCTGTTTGGGATATCAGGTGGTCTCTGCAAGGGCATAACTAGAAATCACAGGGCCCCATACAAAATTTTGCTATGGTGCACCTGTGATCTCTAGTTACGCCCCTGATGTAAGAGCTTTTATACATGAACATGTGCAGAAATAGACATCATACACCATTGGACTGAGACCTGGGGCCCACTAGAAGAAGTGAGAAGGAGAGCCCACCAAAATTGTTTGCCCAATGGCAAAATATCATGGCTTACTATGAGGGGCATTGTTAAATAGGGGTTAACAGATGCAGCTTATTTTAAGGCATCACAGCGTTGGACTGGGACCTTGGGCCCACTAGAAGTGAGAAGGACCCACCAAAAAGCAATGCAGGCCGTGGCAAAATGGTTAAATAGGCACAGGTCAACATATGCAGCTTATTCTAAGTCTATATAGAAATGTGGGGTTAGTATGAGGAAATAGTTTTTTTATCATAAAGGTTTTTATTCAGTTTTTAAAGTGGAACTAGACCCATCAATTGACTGGTTTCATCGCTATTCAAATGTACAGCACCACTGCAACTACAATCTAAATAGGTAGCACCTAAGTATAGCTGTCCTACCTGCACTCTACAAGTCTGAAGCTGACAGCTTTTTTCTCCATTAAGATAAGCGTCTAGGAAGTTACACAGCTGGGAAAGCCTCTCCACTGTGTAACCTGTCATGGATGGAGTGCTGCCTGTTAATTACAGGTGGCGCTGCATCCGGCTTTTACAGCTAAGTTAAGTTACACAGCAGCAGGCTTTCCCACTGCTTGTGTAACCTAACTTAGTGAGGCAAGAGCTGCAACAGCCTCTACTCTGTTAGAGGCTTGAGCTTTGTGGATGGTTTGGACCAATGGCAAAGCGCCACTGGTCCAAGCTGTCCAATAAAAAGAAAAGAAATCTCAATGCCTCACCAGTGACAAGCAAGTGAGGGACATGGAGGCTCCTCCCTGTCTCCTCCCTCCCTCCTCCACACATAGCTTGGTGATCAGGTTGGGGGTGGGGCTTTGGTGGGCTGGGGGAAGGTAGCGCACGTCACTGGTTTCAAGATGTGCTGTTCAAGTTCTATTGAAGAAGCACACAAAATCGGGCAACATTGACGACCATAGACACAGTGGTGGGCCAAAGAAACTTAATGCAGCATATGAAAAACACATTGAAGGGAATTGATCAAAACTGGAGCAGACAGAATCTGGAGCAGCTGTGCATGGCAACCAATCAGCTTCTCTCTTTCATTTTAAAATCTTAACTGAACAAACTGAAGAGAGAAGCTGATTGATTGCCATGTTGATTGCCATGTGCTCCAGATTTTGCCTGCTCCAGTTTTGATAGATTCCCCCATAATGCTTACTGCCCTTCTGACTTCGGAAGATGTTCAGCAGTGCCATCTGCACTGAACTGGCGGAAATCATTGGGACCCAGATACACCCTTCTTCTGTCTGGAGAAGTCTGGGCAGAAGTGGTCTTCATAGAAGAATTGCGGCCAAAGAGTCATACGCCCAAAGTAGAAACAAGGCTAAGTGGTTCAACTATGCACGAAAACATGGGAACTGGGGTGCAGAAAAATGGCAGCAGCTGCTCTGGACTGATAAGTAAAAATTTGAAATATTTGGCTGTAGCAGGAGGCAGTTTGTTCACCGAAGGGCTGAAGAGCGGTACAATGATGAGTGTCTGCAGGCAACAGTGAATCATGACGGAGGTTCCTTGCAAGTCTGAGGCTGCATTTCTGCTAATACAGTTAGAGATTTGGTCAGGATCAATGGTGTCCTCAATGCTGAGAAATACAAGCAGATACTTATCCATCATGCCATACCACCAGGTGTGTGACTGGCCCCAAATTCAATACATGTGGCATTAATTTGTGACAATTAAATAAAAAGTGCTTTACTTCTTGCACACATCATCGAGTGCTGGTTTCTTCTATTATGGCCCCAAATTCATTCTTCAGCAGGACAACGAGCCAAAACATGCAGCCAATGTCATTAAGAACTATCTTTAGCATAAAGAAGAACAGTGAGTGCTGGAAGTGATGGATTAGCCCCCACTGATCTCAACATCATCAAGTCTGTTTGGGATTACATGAAGAGACAGATAGGTTTGAGGCAACCTACATCCACAGAGGATCTGTGGTTATTCCTCCAAGATGATTGGAACAACCTACCTACTGAGTTCCTTTATAAACTGTGTGCAGGTGTACCTAGAAGACTTGATTAGTGTTTTGAAGGCAAAATTGTTTTGATTTGGATTTATTTTCTGTTCATTTACTTTCCATTTTGTTAATTGATCAAAATAAACGTAATTTCCTGTTCTTTCTGTGTTGCACCAGTGAGCTCTGCGTTACACCAGTGACTTCTGCACTTTGCGTTACTACTGACCTCTGCACTCTGTGTTACAATACAGACCTCCGCACTCTGTGTTACACCACTGATTTCTGCACTCTGCGTTTCAACTGATCTCTATACTCTGCATTACAAGGACCTCTGTATTCTACGTTACACTACTGACCTCTGCATTCTACGTTACTCTACTGACCTCTGCACTCTGCGTTACTCCACTGACCTCTGCACTTTCCGTTACACCACTGACCTCTCCACTTTGCATTACAACTGACCTCTGCACTCTACATAACACTGCTGACCCCTGCTCTCTGCTTTATTACTGACCTCTGCACTCTGCGTTACTACTGTCCTCTGTACTCTGCGTTACACCATTGACCTCTGTACTCTACATTACACCACTGAGCTCTGCGCTCTGCATTAGACCACTGACCTCTGAACTCTGTTACACCACTCACCTCTGTTCTCTGCGTTACACCACTGACCTCTGCACTTTGTGTTTCACCACTGACCTCTGCACTCTGTTAAACCACTGATGTATGCACTCTGCATCACATCACTGGCCACTGCACTTTGTGTTACTTCTGACCTCTCCACTCTGCATTAACCACTAACCTCTGCACTGTGTGTTACACCACTGACTTCTGCACTGTGCGTTATACCACTGACCTTTGCGTTACACTACTGAACTCTGCACTCTGCATTACAACTGACTTCTGCACTCTGTGTAATACCACTGACCTCTGCACTCTGCTTTATTACTGAGCTCTGCAGTCTGTGTAACTACTTATCTCTGTACTTTACGTTACGCTACTGACCTCTACACTCTGCATTATTTACTACTGACATCTATATTCTGCATTACACCACCGACCTCTGGAAGGTGGCTACTTTTGTTCCCCATGGTCCCTGTGTGTGTTTTCAAGTACTCACCGTTCCAAGCTCGGTCCCATGATCGACTACAATCTCAAATTTAGTTTACCAATTAGTATTAAGATTGAATTCCACCATAGGACAACAAACACAGAGACAATGGGGAACAAAAGTAGCCACCCTCCAGAAGGAAGGACCCGAGTTAGTAGTAATTAAGGTACTTGAATGCATTTTTAAGATTTAACTGAGTTTAGTGTCACTTTAATGCCTACTGGGTCTAATTAGGTATTCTATCATACCAATGGTACTTTTCTGATGTCTTCCTTCCAGTGAAGGACACAAGGATCGACTCATTCATCAAAACCTGCAGCTATCAACAACCTTGTAGCCTTTACTTCCTAGCTGCAACTGAATACATGCCCTTGATAGTATGAATATGTTTTCACTTTGTTTATTTCCAGTTCACTTCAGAAAACAAACCTTTACCCAGAGCTATCTGTTGACAAACTTTTGTTGCCTAAAAGCTTATAAACTCAACTGTTCTAGTTTTTAATGACTTTCCTACTCACTCACATACCTCCTTTCACCAGGAAACTCCAAAGTGTTGAGCTGAGCTGAATATAGCAACAATAACTTAAATCGTCTTGAGTTACCTAAACACAAAGGTAAAAGTCCACAAAAATCCTCAGACACTCTTATTTGATAAAGAGGAAA
This sequence comes from Nanorana parkeri, assembly GCF_000935625.1. NCBI lineage: Eukaryota > Metazoa > Chordata > Amphibia > Anura > Dicroglossidae > Nanorana > Nanorana parkeri. The sequence goes on along the minus strand of NW_017306527.1, from coordinate 55,833 downwards.
ACAAAAAAGTGAGGTCCAATTCAAACAGGGAAAAATATTTTTGGATCCCTAATGGCAATTGGATACATTTCTGTATCAACATTCTACTATGCCTTTTACAATACATTAACCGTGAATAAGCTTTTCCTTTAGGAAAGCATCCAAAGCTCATAGTGAAAACCATTTCACCTCTCTTATTTATTTTGTGATTATTTTAAAATGTGTTTTTTAACGGGTCTCATTTCAAATGAAACAGTTAATGTAATTTTTTTTTAATTTCAACTTATTTCAGTATAGTAAAAAATGTTTTAATACCACCTTAAATTAAAATGCATATTCAGGATAAGTGTGGGCTTTGTATAGTAACAAAATTATGACACTATGTAAGTAAAGCCACATGTTCCATGCTAAAAAATATATTCTTCAGATTGTTTTTCAATTTTCACATTCATCAATCGTGTTTTTGTTGTCACTTGAAATATTTAATGGATTCATTAAAGTATATCTAAAGCCTACTAGGGTGGGCGCCCTTCTCTTTTCTTTTCTCCCATAGTGTTGCAGCTTCCCAGGCTGAAGTGGGGCAGCACCCCTAGTTATCCTCGCTTGCACTTCATTTTCATCTGTTGGTCTTTATTGGCGCTTTGGATTTTTTTGCTTACTGATTGCTTATCCAGGTGAGATAAAAGGAGGATGGCGGAAACAGGATGTTGCTCTGGCTTGGGACTCGGCCAGCGTTCTGAGAGAGCTACAAGTCGGATGGTTGTGAGTACAAGATTGCTAAAAAGTATGTTTGTTTTGTGAGGTGGCTGAGATAAGCTCACCACCTGGTAGAGAGGAACCTGCCTGTTTAGTCAGAGCCTGGATAGCAAGGATTTATTTTCTGTTTTATTTTTGTTTTATGGCAACCTTTTAAATAAAACTGACTTGCTGTCAGATTGAAAAAAGAACTTTGCTTCCTGGACTACCTTTTTTCCCAGGGAAGGTGATCCCCATTTGAGCTATATCCCCACATATGGTGGAGAATGCTGGCATCGCGGTCTGCTCGCTGGGCATCCAACATCTGCCGCTGAGCCTCTGCAAACTGGCGATTCATCTCTTGTTGGGCTGTAGTGGCCTGCTGCTGGGCCGCAGTGGCTTGAAGCAAAGCCCTTGTCTCCATCATGCAACTTGCTCATGGAAATGCCCGCCCAATTCACCATATGTGGGGGTATAGCTCAAATCGCACATCCACTTGAGAGGGCTATGGTCAAACTACAGATACCAGAAATCTTTGCCATTTCTCCCTTCAGTGGGGCAAGTTTGAGGGAGTGGCATTTGCAAACACCCAATGCAAATTGCAGAGTGCTGAGAGGGATCAGAATGGTTGGTTGATGGTTGGGATCATAATTTGATGGGGATGAGTAAACAAAAACAAAAAAAGACTTTGCTTATGCCTTTAGCAGGTAAGTTCTGTACTTTAATATTACTGTGGTCTATCTCAGCAGGAAGCTTAACGGGGACGGGGACTTTGTGATACTATGTGGACTTTGTGGACTTTGTGGACTATGTGGACTATGTGATAACACTTTAGTGATTAAAGGTGCTCTTTAAGGTGACATTAGAGGTATTTTAGACACCTAATGTTAAGTTTGCAGCACACTGAAGATGAACAAGCACAGATTGTGCTTAATCAGGTTCTTCCCCAGCATCTCTAGCTGGGGAAAACTGAAAGTGATGAAATTGTTGCTTTTAATTTCATTCAGTGGGTCTCACTCAGCTCTCTCTACTCACCATCACCCATGATGCTGGTCCTGGGCAGCAAAGCCCAGGTAGTAAGGAAAGGGATGTCGGATGGGGGGGGCACATGTTTACCAGCACCTGGAAGCGATCAGGAGGCCTTACAGCCATCTGAATCTTTTCCAATGAATAATGGAAAATTGCCTTTACACAGGATAACAAACTCTGTTTACAGGGGCACGATTCTGCCAACATATGACAATAGTTGGTGGCAGCAAATGGTTAACGGAGTTGTGTATTTTTTATTGTTGCCTTTAAAGTCACATAAAAAGACCCCCTTTCTGCTGTACAGAATTTTTTAAAAATTGTATGCTTTGGTACATGTCTCCTATGCCTAGTTTGCCAAATAGTCGTAATATTGTACAGAATTTAATACCAACAAAGATCACATCCCTGTAACCTTCAATGAGATTCACAGCTAAGTTAGGGTTTGCTGAATTTCAACCAGGATTTGCCAAATCCAGTGCAAATGCGTCAATCCGTACAGATCAGTACCAATATGCAGCTCTGTGGCCAAATTGCACAGATGTATTCTCTGGGATTCCTGCAGTTCATAAATAGATCTATGTGAGTGAACGTGTGACAGTAGCATGGTGGAATGCACCTCTCTGACATGCTTGTCCTTGTGAGGAAATTCTGCTGGGTAAGTACTCTTGAAATCTGCAATCTGTAATCAGGTCAGTACATTACATACATCTAAAGGCTGCACTCTGTACTGTGTGTTGGGTACTCCTTACTACTATACCGCGTATGCTGGCAGTACAGCAACATACAGCACAGCATTCAAGTGTAGCGGTGAGGAGTATGCAATATATGACACAACATGAATAATGAATACAATTGACATATGCTGTATGCTATGCTGTATGTTACATACTTATGGCTGCTGCACACTGTATGTGACATATTCCTGGTTGCTGCACTCTGTAGGCTAGGGAATATGTTATATACTCCTAACCAGTGGCGTAACAATCACCATAGCGACCCAGGCGGCCGCTATGGGGCCCCAGGCACAGGGGGGCCCGGCCAGGGCATCCCCCTGATGCCGTGCGGACCGCCTGGGTCGCTATGGCATTTCAGGCTGCTGGCTGTCACTGGCGGCTATGAGGAGAAACACGCAGCCATTCACATGTGCAGCGGCGCGTACCTCCTCACAGCTGCTGAGTCGATGACAACCAGCAGCTTCGGGGGAGGTGGCTGGGCCCGTTGTCGGCAGCGATTGAGGAGGAGGCGCCCAGCGATCGAGGAGCCAGGTCTTAGCGATAGGGGAGGCGGCAGGGCGATTGAGGTGGGGCCCAGTGATGGAGGAGGCGGGGCCCGCAAGCGATCGTGGAGGAGAAGGAGGCGGACAGAGGATCGGCCAGACAGGTAAGAGGGCTTGACCGCCCACCTGAGACCCTGCAGAGCTCACCATAGATAGTCTATGGTGGGCTCTGCAAGGTCACCCTCAGGTGGGCTGTTTGGGTTATCAGGTGACAGGGCCCCATACAAGATTTTGCTATGGGGCTCTGTGATTTCTAGTTACGCCCCTGCTCCTAACCCTCACATATAGTACACTAAGCTGTACATTACAGCCCCCTGCAGTCTGTATGCTGGACGTTATGTTACATACTCCTTACCCGTGCATTACAAACAATACTCCTGACCTCCTACACTATGCATGTGTACATTAGTGAAGTTCCTCTTATAAAGTGTCAAAGCCTAAAGTCTAAGCTCTGTATTCCATGTGCAGAAAAGCATTTGTAACTTTTTTTTAAATGAAGACTTTTGATGTGTCTGCGAGACACATCATACTTTGCGGGTACAAGGACTTTGTCATGTGTGTGCCATGTATACAGCAATTAGGCTCAGGTTAACGTGGGCACACCCAGCATTCGCTGCAGCACACTACATATGTCATATCATTACTATCCTCAGGGAGCCCAAGGATGCCCTGGGTCTTTCACAATTTCAGCAACACTCTAGCAACTTGAGTTTGAACTCAAATGGATAAATTGAGTTGACTTTTCTGTAACATCCTGTTATGTATATTGTCTTTTTTTTGTTTTTATTGTCTTTTGCACATACCTAATGTGTTTTTCTCAACAAACATGTACAGTACGTATGGATAGTGATTCTTGGTAAATAATAATAATAATACTAATAATATAACCCTATTTTTATAATAAATCCTATAATTATAGTTTTTGCAAAAGAAAAAGTCAAGTCACTGCATGATGCACTCTGTAGCCTGCTCTGAGGTCACTTTGGCCTGATTTCTGTGTTGTAAGAGAAAGGTTGCTTCATTTTTACTAAACAGACTTGCTCAATAAACATGTGTGACATGTACTGCTGTATCAACATTTTGTGAAACTTTTGCCAATGAAGGCCTGTTCTGTCTGGCTGATTCTGATTGGGTGATGTGCGTATTGACTGCAACACACCCTTTATAATGAATAGTTTGTAGTTAGGTGGAATGTAGACATTATTGGCACTGTAAGTCATAGGACAATTTGGCCTATTGTCCCTCATGCCTGGGGACAAAAACAGCTGCTACTAACATATGCAGATTTTTGCAAGAGTGTTTTTTGACAAAAGACATAAAGAACATGTTCTTAGAAACAAAACAAAACAAAACAAAACAAAACAAAACAAAAAAATAATGAGAACAAAAATTATGACCCATAAATCATGTTCACAATACATGACAGTTAGATTAAATAAACATATTAAAGTACAGATAATGTCTCAGTTATTTTATGCATGCATTGGCACATCATTCTGCAGTTGAACAAATTAATATCATGCACGTTTTGGTGAATTCAATATCTTTGCAATCTGTTGTGCTCACACTTCCCATCAGTGCTGATTCTGGCTAAAACAGAAGGGTGTGGAGGGTGGGTTTATCTGGTGCTTACCCTTGCTATATAGTGCAAGGTGTTAAGTAGAAAACTACAGATACCAGAAATCTTTGCCATTTCTCCCTTCAGTGGGGCAAGTTTGAGGGAGTGGCATTTGCAAACACCCAATGCAAATTGCAGAGTGCTGAGAGGGATCAGAATGGTTGGTTGATGGTTGGGATCATAATTTGATGGGGATGAGTAAACAAAAACAAAAAAAGACTTTGCTTATGCCTTCAGCAGGTAAGTTCTGTACTTTAATATTACTTTTAAAATGGACACATTAAAAAGGATGCTGTATATAGCATCTGGGGCTGCTGCATATTTTTTTTTGATGATTAAGGTTTGTGATGATTGTGATTTAAGGTTTTTTTTTTGTTTGTTTTTTTAAAATAAAAGTTAACACTAGCATAAAAGTCTTTAGGTGCAGATTTTAATATATGTGCTGCTGTCCAATAAGAGCTAGGCACCCATTAAGATATTTTTTAATCACTTCAGCTCTCGTACCTGTATACCTCTTATGGACCAGAGCAAATTTACATTTCCCCTATGGTAGTTTGGCAACTACAATTTTTTTCATAAAGGTTTCATTTTTTAATGGAATCTATAAACAAAAAGATGTGAAAACAGAAAAAAAAGTATTTTTTGTTTTGACCAGTGTTATTTTTTTTAAACATTTTATTCTATATTTCATATGACACTAAAATTATTTTTCTGATACAAAGTATGACAAAGTTATTTGCAAATGATCGCTCATAGGGTTTGTTAGGTACAAAGAAACGACACCCGATGGAAATTTTACATAGGAACTATAGAGTGAGGAATTGGGGCTTTTAAGGTGCTAACACATAAATCCTTAATTATTGTTTTAAAACTGTATGTATTCAATAAATCTTCATTTTATAAAATGTATATAGATAAATATCCATAAAAAAATCATAAAATCAAACAAAGCAGAGATTCAATCAACATACATGAACCAATATTACATATTTCAGTAACATCTATTATTTATCAACTTAATCCAGTATCCATTAAAATATTTTTGCCTTTCAATTCTGTGGTTATTTTGGCCCACTGTGACAGAGTTCGGTTGACATGTTTCGCATCAAGCTTCCTCAGTAACCGGGATTAAGTCTGCATTTTGGCATGTGACTTAATTGGCAATGCTCCATATACCCAGGGAAGGCAGCCCGACCCATAGGTGGGGACCATTGGACACAAGCAGAGACCACTGTATATACATATAAGCACAAACTACATGTATATGACAGCTTCCTGTGTCTCAGGTCAGAAATTATAAACACAAAACAGCACATGGTAGTGTGACTGTAGTAAACTATACTATATATAATCAAAAGTCCCCTCACAGATGTTATCTCATAAGGTGGCCGGTAGTAACACTTGTTTTCCTTCAGGATGACCGGCGGTCACATTTCACCATTGCTCTGTCCCTTCTGCTCATGTGATCCCTTCAGGATGGCTGGCCATTGCACATTTTCTTGTTGTACGACACTGAAAAAGTAACAAACAAAATCAATTAAAACTGAAAAATAATTAATGGTAAAAAAATAGACAAAAATTGGAAAAAGTAAATTGAAGGGGAACTTTGAGGTGAGTGAAAATCACTCATCCTCATAGATTGAGCCAATGTGTGACAATAAAACTGTCACACGCCATCTCAATAGATCGGGAAGTGAGCGAACACATACCATCGCTCGCTCACTTCTAGATCATGTCCCTGCAGAGAGCCGTGACTGTCACTCAAGGCTCCCTGCAGGGATTCCCTACCTCCCTGCTCCGATCCTCCAGCGCTGACTGGAGGAGCGGACGGGGGAGGGGGCGGGTACAGTTGGCTCTGCCTCTAGATAGGCAGAGCCAGCTGTCATTCATGCAGCTGGGTGGATCTCGACAGTAACGTCGGGACCTGTCCCGGCTGCGGCGGTCTCAGTATACCGTGAGCTGTAGCTCGCTATATACTGAGATTTGGGTCATTGGAGGACGCTAGTATATGTCCTCACGTGACCCTTAAGTGGACTATGGGGAAAAATACTTATCCCATAGTTTCTCTTTTAACCACCTCCCGGCCAGCCGTTGTGAAAAAAACGGCCGGCCGGGAGGTCTCTAGATTTGAGCGGGCGTCTTTAGACGTCCGCTCAGCCGTGCACCCTTAAAAACAGGCAGCGATGCCTGTTAACATACAAGCGATCCATGCCCCCCCCCCTCCGCGCTCCCCCCTCCTGCTGTCACACTGGTCCTGGGCTCCGCTGTGCCCGGTGCGAGCCCAGGACCAGCATAGTGCCTCTGTGACAGGGGGTCAGAGGGGATCGGTACATGATCTCCCTCAGGTCCCCTCTCCGCTGTCAGAATGAGGAAGTGATGTATATTACATCACTTAAGCATTCTTGTGTCACTCTCCAGCTTGAAAAGCTGATGAAGCAGAGCTGGAGAGTGATCTCTGCTTCATCAGCTTCTTCAGGGGGGTCCTAGGTGACATTAGGGGTCTTGGAGACCCCTGATGTCTCCATAAAGAAGACCTGTCACATATCTTTTTTTTTTTAAAATAATAAGATTTTATTACAGTTTTTCAATACAAAAAAAAGTACATAAACACAAAAAGTACAAACCGTACAGAGTGATCGCGTAGTAGCGTCTCATTAAATCGCCACGTAAAAGAGTGGGGGGGACGCCCAGGGATACAGAGAGCTAGAGAGACAGGGTAATGGTCCGACCACACCTGAGAGTCAATAGCAGCATGGGGGTCCCACGAAAGAAGGTGGTGGGACACCACTGTCACATATCTTAGCTATCAGATAGGGGGGTTTTATTATGTGATAACAATAAAGTGAAGTGAATAAAAAAATAGGATAAAAAAATTAAAGTTTCCCCCCAATAAAATTTAAAGTCACACATAAAAAAAGAATAAAAAAAACACAAATTTGCTTCGGTTGTGCATACGCGTGAAAACGACGATTGCACCCATTACGTCACACATGTTACATATCGCCACGAACATCGCAGTGAGAGCAATAATGCTAGGGCCATCAATCACTGATAACACTAAACTGATGAGCGGTAAAAGCTTTTAAAGCGTCGATTTTGGTCAATTTTGGGTATGGTAGTTTTCTGCGATTTCGTGGGTGCGCGCAATTTTAAAGCTTGACATGTTTGGTGTCTATTTACCCGACATGACCCCGTCTTTTATATTTTACTAAACAATTGGGTAATAATAATTGTTTCCTAACATAATGTAAAAAAAACTTAATAATAAAATCTCAGTAATTTTTCCTTAATATAGTAAAAAATAAAACCCCCAGTGGTGATTAAATACCACCAAAAGAAATCTCTATCTGTCCACAAAAAATGGTATAAAATTAATTTCAGTACAGCGTTGCATGATGGAATAAAGGTCAGCCAAAGTACTACAGTGCCGAATACTGAAAAATGGCCTGGCCAGGAAGTGGGTCCTAATTTAGCTGGCCGGCGACTACATGAGGTGCCGCGCATGTCGGAATCCTCTGGCAGTCGCCGGCCAGCTAAATTAGGACCCCAATTGGAGCTCCTCCCACTGGACCAGCGCTGACTCGCCGCTGCTCTCCCGCACCGAAGGTAAGTGAAAACAAAAACATAGCGCAAACATCGGGGCATTTTGACAAGTACATTACTTGTCAAAATGCCATGTTTTTTCCGCCCTCACCCTGCAGCGCCGTAAGGCGGCCACCTGACTTGCCTTGCGGTAGCGCCGGGCCTGACAACAAGAATCGTCAACAAAGGAAAAACTGAATGGTTTCCCATTCTCAAAATAGATCTTTAAGAAAAAAATGGTTCCAACAAGGTAAGACCAGCAGGTCTAATGATAACAAAAGGCCCAAGCCTTGAACTTCCAACCCTAGGCATCATGGAAGAAAGGCTCCAATCTCATATGAGACTATCAAGATAGAGAACTTCTAGCATAATACCCAAAAGGTATGGTCAAGAACCTAAGGAGTTGAAGAGAACCCCAATGGAACAAGAGACACTGACAACCAAAGTGGAAAAAAGGTGTTCACCCCTCACATCAAAATAGACAGGAGTGAGAAGTTAACCATCTGCTAGTGCAGCAACATCAGAAAACAGTAGGATTAGCAGACCTGTCCACAAAAACCTGAAAAGGAAAATCTCCTGCAGGGTCTCTCTACATGGGAGTACAAGTTCTCTGCCTCCCCCCAATCTATCAAAGTGTTCGCATACGTGCAGCAAGGTGAAAGAAACTTGGCCAGAGAGCTAAGAATAATCACCTGATTAAAGTGAAAATGAATTGCTGCCGTAAACAAAGCAAATAAAAGGCATCCATCTATGCAGAGAAGCGAAGATAGCACACCTATACATTCTATATGTATATTTGTGCACTTATCTATCTTTTACAGCATTCTTTAAGTCTATGGTCAAGTTTTCATTGTGCTCACAAAGCTGTAGGTGGGCACACAACGTCATAGGCTAATAGCATGCAAAGCTATAATTACTAAGGATATTATATTCTTTATCCAGCAACACAGTTAAGTTCTGTCATTGATACTTGTTTTATTTGCATTAACAGTTACATTGTCAGGACAAGCTTTCGGGTGTGGGCCTACCCCTGCTTCTAAGGACCAAGCAGTACTAATATACAAAGCTTTAGCAAAATATTTAGAAATCTGCAAGACAACTATTTCTGGAAAAAAAACCCAGACGGACACAGGGTCAGATAAGGAGTATAGAAGAAGGCTGTTTAATGGGAGGGAGAAGAGTGACAGAGGTGGGAATGGTCATAAAACTATTTGATAGTAATTTAGAAAACTGAGGTCCACATTCAGGCAATTACCTCTTTTTTAAATCCCCTAAGGCCTTGTTCACACCAAGCGCAGAGCAGGTGCAGAGCAGATCAGTTGCAGACCGGATCAAAACTGCGTCCAATGTATTCCAATGGTATTTTTTGCTCCAGTTCACATCGCAGCGTGCAGTTCCAGAGCAGGTGCTATGGATCTGCAAACACATCAAAAACGCATGCAAAGGCCTGGAACGCACTGAGAGCCCATTTTAAACTTTAAAAAAGCTAAAAACGCGTCAAAAACGCATTAAAAATGCGTCATAAAACGTATCTAAAAGACTAGCGTGCGTGTGCAGAAACCTGACCGGATCTGCTCTGCATTTGGTGTGAACAAGGCCTTAAGCATCAAAACATTCATATCTTCCACAGAATGATCTGATATTGGGAAATGATGTCCCATATATGTGCAGTAATCATCTTCTTTGTGTTCTTTTTTTGTTTGTCTATGTAGATTAATTTTGTAATTTCTATCTTGTTTCATGACTATAACATCCCTGGTTGCTCGTTACATTGAATAAGATACACCACATTACTGGAGGTGCAGCTGTATCATCCTGTAATATTGAAGGTACATTTTATATGTGTGACACTTTGTATTGGTTTTAATGGCTTTTAATGATTTGAAATATGCAAGCGGTGATGGGCAGTGGGCACCCCCTGCTCTTCCTACTTCAGACTTTAAAAATACGTATCCCTTATCTTCTTGACAGTTTGTGGACTGGAAGTGCATTACATAGACCAAGAGAAAGTTCAGGGCATCTGTGTTTGGGCAGAGGGTTAAATGGAGGACCCAAAAACTGTTCTTGCACAAGGGCCTTTTGGTGACTATGACCATCACTGCTGTGCTCTATGAGCTGAAATGCTTGTTTCAGCATCTCTTGGTGGGGAAAATGCAGTGTATGTCTCACTAATTTCTCATTACGGTAAGTCAAAATCTTGGCAAGAATTGTACATTTTAATTGAGGTGTCATGTTCTCTGAGTGATCAGGTATAAAAACCCTTAGATTTACCATACCTTTAGATCAGTGTATTAGAAACATTGCAGTTGGTTACTTTTAGCTCATAGCTTTGAGTGCTAACATGATATTAAATGATCTTATTAATATTTCTTTTTAGGCAGTGCCGTTGCTTCCTAAAGTTATCTGTCCAATTGTTTGTTAACAGTGATGACGTAGCAGGTATAAAGCCAATATTAGGCAAAAATAATCAGTAGACATAAATAAAAATAGTTGAAGAATCAGACACTAAAAATACATACAAAGTTACACTGTTGCTTAATAATTTCATGGGTGCAGAAACTGTGTCATAACCTTGCCCAAAGTCATGTTCAACAACTGCAGATATTAATTCACAGGCAGCCAGACAAGGAAGTCTGTCGCTTTGTATCTGCCAAGAAGCTGGGTTCCCAAGGTGCCCCATCCCAGAAAGGAAGGCTGCCTTCAAGACCTCTGCAGCACAAAATACTTGTTTTACATGTATCATCACTGACAGTTTCTCTTGAATTATTCTTTAGTTTTAGCACACAAATTCAAAAATATTAGAATTAAAATCAAATGAACCCAACACTTTGTATTAGGTAGACAATAGAATACTCCCAGGAAAACACAGGTATGGGGGGTCATCAACTACTTAATTTAGACCCGGGGTGCCCATGAGGTCGATCGCGATCTACCAGCGGATCGCTTAGCGATCAGCGGTAGATCGCAATGTCCTGGGTCTTCTCCTCTGGATCCCTGCTGCTCTCCCCCATCTGTATGCAGCGGGGATCCGAGGATAAGTGAACGAAGCGCTGCAGGGCCGGCAGGGGGGGGGGGGGGGTTGGGGGAGGAAGCCGCTATCACAGCAGAAGTAAGGCCGAGTGGGGAGGAGAGAGAGACGCTCGGCCAGGATCTGACAGCCGGCGTCTCTCCTCACCGCATTCTGTCCTCCGCTGACCCCCCCTACTTCTCCTCGGATACCCCACTGCCTCTGCCCAGGAGAGCAGCGGGGATCCAGAGAAGATGCTGAGCCCCCCCCCGTGTGTGTGGCCGAGCGGCGGAGGATCGGTACATATCAGTGATATGTGCCGATCCTCTGTGCAGGACAAACACTGGAGCGATCAGCTGATCACTCCAGTGTTTGTAAATAACTGGGGACACATAGTACTATGTGTCCCCATGTATGAAAGAACAGGATGTGTTTTACATCACTTCCTGTTCGTTCATGAGTTTCTCAATGGAGAGTAGGTAGTAAAAAAAAAAAAATCTTGGAGGCAGGGCGCTGGGTGATGTCACACACCTGTTGGGGGGCACGTTTTTTTCCCTTGCCTCCGGCGCAAAAAGGAGCTGGCTACGTCTATGCTTCCGCAGTGCTCATGTGGCTGCCGGCTGAATGTGTTAGACGCCGCAGATGGAAAGGGACAGGACACCTCTCCCCGTGTGCAACGTTGGCCACATTTAGCCACACGAGCACCGCGGGAGGACAGGACGCCGGCGCCTCTAGAATGCACTGGAATGCAAGCCGGCCAGAGTGTGGGGTTGTATTGAAGTCAATGGCACCGCAGCCATGCCCCCCCCCACCCACAGTGCGATCGCCCGCACCCAGAACGCAAGCACATTAGTGCCTGCATTCCTGTCCAGCGCGATCTGCAAAAATAGTGCTTGCAGCATTTTTACAAATCGCACTGGACCGGAACGCAGGCACTAATGTGCCTGGACCAAAAACGAAAAAAGTGTACATTAAAAATTCAGTGGCAAAAAAGATTTAATTTCAGCTGAATACATTTTTAATACCTAAAAACAAAATAATTGAATGCAGTGACCAAGAGTTGTATAATAGATTATTTGTGTGTGTGTATAAATATTTATATATACAGTATGTGCATATGTATGTATCTATATATGTATGTATCTTTTTTTTTTTATATTCTGGTCACAGATTCCTCATGAAAATGCCATGTGTCTCTGTTTTGTTTCCCATTGTGTCTTTTGCATTGTAATTTTGTTTTCTTCTCTTTGCTTGGTTAACTTTGAAATTAGCATAATATTTGGTCTGCGGAAGCCCGGTGTTCTATGCACCCTATCCAATTCAATGTGGTCGGAGACTGGTTTGTGCAGGAGGGTGTTAAAGATTCCCAGTACTGTAGCTTCCAAATCCGATTCTCCAGTAGCCTCAGGGAGACCGCGTATGCGAATATTGTTTCGCCTATTCCTGTCTTCCTGGTAGTCCATAAGGATTGAATAGTCATCAGGGGTCACTAGGATCAGGGGTCTCTATATCCTCGCTAGCTCGCGTGGAGAGGAGGGATTCCAGAGGAGATGTCGGCCTGTGCTGTTCCCGGACCGCCGCCATCTTGGCTGCACTCTGTGCAGACCTCGTGGTGCCCGTTTTCGGGAAAAAAGTCCCTATATCACGTCTCCTGGACGAGGAAGCCTGGCGGGAGGGTGAGTGGGACCTCCGCTTGTTATTGCCGCCCATCGCTGTGCTGTTTAGCCGTTACAGCTGCTGGTTCGTGTGCCTTATCCCTGCAATGCCGCCGGAGCTCTTAGAGAACACGTCCGCTCCCGGCCATTGCCAAGCCACGCCCCAAAATTAGCATAATATTTAATGCAGTGACCAATAGACTTTTTGATTTCCTTTTGTTATCTTTACTGGACATATGACAGCTAGTTGTGGAAGAAAACGTCTGTTTCCTGTATCATCCAGTATAACCGCAGCATAGTGGGTCCAGTACACAGAGTAAAAATTATTAAACAATACATAATAGCATTAAGAGGTGAAGAATATTTTTGATATAGTTACATTTTAACAAAACTGTTTTTAGTTTTGAACAACATAGGAAATGGTTGAAAACCCCTGTTAGTTTTTTTGCTGTATTTGTTTTCTTTGGAAGTTTTCCCTTGACATGCTGCTATAGAGACACAACAGTAAATCAGTGGAGGTGAGGAAAAATCCTCTCTTATACAGTTCTCATGGGAACATGTGTCCCAATTGGAAGATTTCCCTTAATTTCCTGTTCCAGTCACAACCATAAAGTTTTGAATTTCCCATCACATTCTGTTCTGGTGACAGTGATAAACTAATAGAGAAAGTGAATCGTTCCAACTAGGACAAAGAGAGCAAAAAAAAAAAGATGACGGAGACTTTTAACTATTCCCCTGTATTGGTAAACTTATGTGTGGCTTCCATCTCCTGCCAAGGGCTACACACTGCTGGTTTTACAGGCCACGAATTCCTATGTCCCTATTAGGTTTGTCTGTGTTGTAGATATGGCTTCTGAATTTTAAAGTGACACTAAACTCAGGAGTTAAACCTTAAAAATACATTCAAGTACCTGAACTAGTAACAAAATGTATCTTATTTGTGTATCACTTGGCTGTAGACCCTCAGATCATCTCTGAATTGGTGCTGACACTGTCCTTCCTTCTGGAGGGTGGCTAATTTTGTTCCCCATGTTCCCTGTGTGTGTTGTAAAGTAGCCACTGCTCTAAGCTCACTCCCTTGATATACTACAATCACGTTTAGTTTACTAATTTCTATTAAAGTTATGGTCAATCACGGGAGTGAGTTTGGAGCAGTGGCTACTTTAGGACCATGGGGAACAAACGTAGCCACCCTCCAGAAGGAAGGGCAGAGTCAGCATGAATTCAGAGAGGATTTGATGATCCACAGCTAAGTGATGCACACATAAGATACATTTTTTAAAGCAGTTAAGATACTTGAAGGCATTTTTAAGGTTTAACTCCTGAGTTTAGTGTCACTGGACCAGCACCAGGGAAATTTATTTTGTGGTATGAATACATAAACTAAAGATTAAAGTATATTAGCCTTTGTAAAAATGTATCCATTCTCATGTTTGTCAAATGGAAACAAACTGAGAAATAAACATTGAGCTCAGAAGGGGGGTTTCACAGTCTGGGAACATTTAAGCACACATAAACCTTCTCTGGATAGATGGTAATTACAGGGGATTTCATGCTCTGTGCAATACAAAGTTACATATACACACACTGCTTTTTAATATTACAGCCATAAATACCATATAATTTAAGGTTACACTGTAGATTTCAGGTATTTTAGTGAGATAATTGTAGAGAGACATAGAGTTCATGTGTAATTATTGTTTATATATGTTTATATTTTTGCAGCTATTCATTTGCAATGAGAAGAGAACATTTCCTTAGCTGAATGACTTGGTAAAATAAAGAAGTTGCAACTATGAAAATACAGTAGCTTCAATGTCTGCAAGGGTGGCCTTACATGAACTAACAAAAGAAAGTGTTGTGACAGCTTCAAGCAGGCTTGGTTGCAATTGAGTATTTTGGGGGTCGGGAAGAGGTGCTCTGAAGTATCAAAACAGGTCTCTGCAGTTGTCTCTATTTTCAAACTCTTTAGGAGCCCTTCACATGGACTTTTCTATCAGGTCCGCCTGTCAGTTTTCCTATGGGCAGCCGGATCTAAATGGATGGACATCCGTGTACATTCAGTTACCCCCGGTTTTGAGTCAGAGTTCTGTTTTGCTGGACCCGATTGTGCCAGATCTGGGTAATCTGATGTAAATAGACCAAAGCCCATTTACATTCGATTCCCCATACACCAATACGGGTCTGGTAATTTTAGTTTTTTGCTCTATTGCAAGATGGAGGAGAAAACTTGACGGACATAGATATCACAACGGTGACATCCATTGCATTCAGCAAGGAACCTATGCACGGATCCCTCCTGATCGGACCGTGTGAAAGGGGCCTTAGTGATCTGCCTGACTTTGGTCACCCTAAGGATAAGGGATTGACCTATGGCTTACTTGCATTTAATTGTTTTTTCTCTGATGCTTTTTTATTTGCACTTGACTTGTTCCCACCATCACCATTGGATGTTGCCCAATGCAGTCCTAATCCAAGGACAAGGCAAATAGCCTAATGCCCTATGGCTTTAGTTCACAACAATGTGCGGCATTGGTGCCCACTAAAACAACACAGCATGGACAATGGACAAAAAAATTAAACTACACCACAATGTATGGCATGTGTGTCGTTGGCACCTACTGTAGTTGTGTGTTGGGGTGCAATTCTAAATACATGGCACTCCACAACGTGCTGTCTGATACTGTGAGTTGAAGTAACGTGCGTTTTTCTGCATGATACAAGTCATTAGTATAAAATCAGGCTTAAAGACTTTCTCCTTTTTTGGTAGTTGTACAACAGTTGCCATCCAGGAAAAAAAAAAAGTGATCCCTAATGAAATTGATGTTGTATATTTTGTAGCCTTTACAAAACCGGATCCAGCCAAATCTTTGGTTTTAAGTCTTGAACAACATGTGGTATGGTTAAAAATTATTAAAAGTTTTCTTTTCACTTCCCACAGGTATATTTCTCACAATAATAGTATCGCTAGTGCCAAGTGAAAAGTATTTCACATTCTAAGACGACTGAACAGTTTCTAGGCATGAAAAAACTTGTACTCATTGACCATTCCAGGAAGTACCATCTCTCATACATTTCAAAAAGCATATAACCCCCAGGAGCAAGGACATAATTCATGTACAGCGTTGCATGACGGAATAAACGTCAGTCAAAGTATCGCAGCGCTGAACACTGGACAATGGCCTGGCCAGGAAGGGGGTGTAACACCTGGTCTTGAAGTGGTTAAAGGCCATTGTGGGAAGCCATTACAGGGCTTATCATTTAAAACATCTTGCAGACAATGAGCAAAAATTACTAATTATGCGATGGATAACAAATATAGAGCACACTACCAGTCATCAGTTTTTTAGGGTAGTAGCGCTCCTACAGTTTTTTTTTTTTTTATAAAGAGCAAGAGTGCAAGAAAGTAAGGCTAAGCAAAATTGATCATAGTACATTGGACCTCATGTATACATGTATCTGAAAGAGAAACTATTTTGCACATGATAACCAATCAGATTCTTTAGATACTTAAATTTACAAAGGGAAATGTTACTAGTTGACATTTCTTCTACCTTTTGCAAGTGAGAGGTATTATGGCTGAAGTACAAAGCTACACAAAACTGTGTTGCTCTATCGTGTGACACCTATCTGTGCAAATGTTAGATGTGACCTCTGAAACAAATCCACTAAAATGATAGCTCATCGCAGACAGATTTACAGTAATGGAATAATCTCTGTATAAATCCAATTCATGTTACAAGCAGATCATGAACTTTTGAATTGTAATCCAGATGCCTTTTACAGATCTATAAACAGAAGATATATCATTAGCTAGCAAGGGAAGGTGGATTACTAAACTTTCCATAGGAAATGCTTTCTCATGAACAGCTAAGATGTGACATTCTATTCTGCATTAAGGTTCTACTTCTATGATATTATATTTTGAATTTGCAGCAAAATATTTGCAGTTATTTGGCCTATTGTGTTATAACTAATATCAAGGCACAGTTTCTAAATTTTCATTTGCATCCAATCCTATTGCAGCTGCCATTTTCCCCTGGTACCACAAAAAAACAACTTCTGACATATTAAATTAAACAAATGCAGCTGTTGAGAGTGATTGAAAAGCAACATCTATGACATAATCATTAATTAGATGTATCCTTATAAAAAAAAACAAATCTAATTCTGTAGCAGGGATGTATGAATTGGCCTGAGCTTGATTCACAGGCCATTCATTGTAAATTCCAGAAATTGCAAACTTTAATCTGAACCCCACTGAAGTCAATAGTGAATGAAGCTTGAAAATTAATTCTGGCCATTGTCAAGGCTATAAGGTAAGGGTTTGTGAAACCAAGTGTGTGGGGTGCTGGACGCTGCCATGACATGCACCAATGCAAAAACATTTTTGAAGGCCGGCCGAGAGGTGGATGACCCATGCCCAATGTCCTGGATTTCCACTCGCCCCCACTCAATTTTCACTCGCCAATTGCGAGGGGGCGAGTGGAAATTTTGAGCCCTGTACTAGACCAAGTGGTGTGGAAATATGACACCATCCTGCTGGCTCACCTTCAGCTTGGAAAATTCACACACAAATACTTACCCTGGACCTGAAGAAGGTTGTGCAGTGGTTCCTGTTAGGTATCTTGGCTTTCATGACGTCCTGTGGCAGGCCAGAAGAGTGTATAGCCACTTTAGGCTGTCATACCCAGAGAGTGTTTTCTGGCCTAAATGTAGTCTCAACACAAGCTGCATACTACCCGTCTCATATGGGATACACCAACACACTGGAACTTCATGTTGGCCATGCTGCAACAGCAGTGCTTAATCACTCTAACTACATTAGAGTGTAATTTATTTGAAAAATAAAGCCTCCAAAATTATGAACTGCCTATGTGCACAACACCTAAACACTTTGACCAGGCAGCTTTGTCAAGAGGACCACACCAGCTATTTTGGAATCAAAAATTCAACTTATCTTTTTATTTATTCTACTGAAGCAAGCGCCTCAAATATATTATTGTGTATGTGAACACCCTTTAAAAACTTTGACTAGGCCGTTTTGTCAATAGCCCCACATTAGCCAACTTTTAATAAAAAAAAACCCCCAGCATTATAGTGTATTTAATTCACTGTAAAAGCCCCCACAAGATTGTAGTCAGTGAATGCCTGGTCTCTCAATACTTTTACTAGGCCACTTTGTCAAATGGACCCACACTTGCCAGCTTTTAGAAAATAAAATATTTCGTACTATGAGTTTATTTCACTGAAAAAAAAAATATTCCAGTGAGTATGTGCATGGGCTTGAAAACACTCAAACTAAACCACAATCCCTTTTTTAAAAAAAACCTAACCGAAAGAAAAAAAAAATTAAAATGTATATCTCCTTGGAAAAACAGTCTGTGGTGTATCCAAAAAATGTTATAGCTTTGTACAAAGAAAGATTTTGAGGGCAGATGGCTATGTGAATTGGTCATGCATTATAATGTGCCATCAACTGTAGATATAATGATACATTTTAGCAAGGGTTTGCTGAAATGTCAAAATTATTTCAGGGGTTTCTCTGGGGTAAAAACCTTGAAAAAGACTGCTCAATGCATAGTGTTATACATAACAAAGTGCTTACTGCTGTACATTACATATTCCTGACCAAAGTGTTTATTGTCTCAAAATTTGCTAGTTGCTAAGTAGTTTCCAACTTTAATGAAGCTATTCTTAAAGGTAGGCTGAGGCAAAGTGTTAGCTCACTGTTTATATTCCGTTTTGTTTTTTTAAATGAAAATCTTTTAGGTTTATGTGTGTCTGTGAACTCTCACTTGAGTATTTTGTAGGTACTAGGACTGCAGCATATGTGTGTAGTGTGTACTGCAAGAAGACTCAGAGCCTTTATGCCCTGCTCAATGTTTCATGAAATATAAGATTTTTCCCAGTCAGGTTGTATCTTTCTCTTAACTTTTGAAGATGAGAGGTATGACCCTGTTGCTGGTTAAATATACTAGTACAACATTTGTGCAGCATGAAAATAGTAGACATACAAGTACATTATGTAAGTAGATTCTGAAAGTGATCTGTCTAATTAATACTCTAGATGAACCAGACATTAGGAGTTAAACTAAAGCAATAAACCTGAGCAAGAAAAGGTCATATGTCTGGCTGGATTTTTTACTCCCACCCTTGTAACGGTGGATAATATTAGCTAGCCTTTGGCAACCCATCATGTTACACTTACCAGATCTATTACTAACCAAATATTTCTGGCTGTCTTCACGAAAACCTCTTGAAACATCTTTTGAAGGTCATTAACCTTCATATTTCATCATGCATAATATTAAATCTGCCAAACGAGTCTAGTGAGGGGCAGACTAAATTTGACACATAGTGGAAGTATCCAAGTGTTCATTCAAATTTAAAAAATCCCCCGGGCGCTCTGGGAGCCTCCCACTCCTGGCCGCCAAGAAGAGAAACCCCGCTGTGTCTTTTTTTTTCTTTATTCTGTCACGATCGATGTCAGAATCGAGAAAAAAAAAAAAGATGGCAGGCCAATGGCCGGCTGCTCGGCCAGCTTCGGCTTTCAGCACGGCTCAGCGCTCGACTGAGCTGCTCGGCCGTGATCGGGAGCTGTACGGGTGCTGTAGCCCGTACAGCACCCCCTCGGTTCTCCTGAACCGAAGGGGTCCTGGGGCCGAAGCTAGCCGAAGGATCGGCCGAAGCTACGGCCAGATCCTTCGGCAGCTTTGTGAATAGACCCCTAGGTGTCATTAGATTAGTTTATATGCAATTAAAATGGTTTTCTAAACGTATGTACTGTATATGCATCTAATGATTTCCAATGGATCTATTCACACTTTGCGTTTAGATGGTTTTATCTGCAGTCAAGTTAACTGCATTTAGAAAGAATAAGAATTAAATAATAAAAGTCAAGTGCGTCCAGGAATTAATTTTAACTAAATGCACCAAACTGCATGTACACACATGTAATTAAATGCATATAAACACAAGCCACGTTTATTTGCTGAAATGTCATTGGCTACTAAACATGCATCTATATGCATGTAAACATGCGTAAACGTGAGTCATTTTAAGCATCTAGAAGCATAAACAAAGCATCTACCCTGACAAATTTTGCAGACAGATCTCTGCATACAAACACAGGTGGCAGGCGTGAATGAAGTCTAAGCCTTTACCTGTAAAATGTTATAAATTAATCCACTCTGAGCCAAGTTTCTATTGTACTAAAGTGTCAGAGCCCCAGGCAGGCAGGCACCTTGTTCAATTGTGTTTGGCAAGAAAGGATCAAATTAGCTATAGTAACAGTACTGTGTGCAGCCAAGAGACAGACAGACAATTACAAAATAACCAAGATGCACATATTGCGTTTACTTTACAAATCTGTTACCATTGCTCAGTAAACTACAATGGAAAATATGCAGTTTTACCACCTATGCTTGAATATCTGACATGATTGTGCAAAACAATGTAGTGACTCTTCATGCTGCTATGTGTCTGGACACTGTATGCAGTTATTTTCTATGGTTTCTCACACTGCAAATCCTATCTTACATTTTAACATTAAAGTGATGCTAAACTCAGGAGCTAAATCTTAAAAATGCATTCAATTACCTTAACTTTTAACAAAAATGTATCTTATTTGTATATTAATCAGCTGTAGATCCTCAAATCATCTCTGAATTAGTGCTGACACTGTCCTTGCTTCTGTAGGGTGGCTACTTTTGTTCCACATGGTCCCTGTGTGTGTTGTAAAGTAGCTAACACTCCAAACTCACTCCTGTGATGGACTACAATCTCAATACAAATTAGTAAACTGAAGGTGAGAATGTAGTCCATCACGGGAGCAAACCTGGAGGGTGGCTACTTTACAACACACACAGGGACCATGGGGAACAAAAGTAGCCCCCCTCCAGAAGGAAGGACAGTGTCAGCACCAATTCAGAGATGGTTTGAGGATCTACAGCTGAGTGATACACAAGTAAGATTCATTTTTGTTACTAGTTCAGGTACTTGAATGCATTTTTAAGATTTAACTCCTTAGTTTAGTGTCACTTTAACCTGAATAATGGAAAAAAAATGTTACTTTGTCTATTTAAATAATTGCTGCATGCCCCTGTAATCTAGTACAAACTAGTAATTTTTCTGTAATCATCAATGTGGTAAGAATACACATTGTGTAGTTAGGGTGGAGACAGATTGTACTTGTTTTAGACCTGTGTGTACAGGAGTGTCCCTTGTTGAATTTTGTATCCTTAGGCAGTCCGTGAAAGTGACAATCTAAACATGTTTGACTCAGGAAGGGGTGATAGAAGGTAAAGGTAATACATCCCCTAGAGGTCTTTGGGGTTGCTTTTGTTTTGGTTGTTCTGCTTCACTAATTACTGGATAGACAGTTTAAAGTACTATTTACTGTATGTAATTCTTGCAACTATCCAGGTGATTCTGGAATTACCTGGGGCACAGGATTTTCTTTTAAAACATACCTGCCCTGACAGCAAGAAAAAGACCGCCATCACTGCCATCCTTTTAAAAATACTAGTGGCTTGGCTGTTGTGCTAATCCCCTGGCTTCAGTTCTTTAGAAGGGACTGCACTTATACATTTATGAAGGTAGGGAGTTCTGACTGATTTTACTTGCTTCCTACTTTAGCCAGTAGACTGGAGAAGCAGCTGGGCAGCCTCCAGTATCAGAACATGGACAGCAATGAAAGTGCTTTCTATAGCATTTTGTTTTCTCTCTTCTTTTTGCTTGTAGTTTTTGGCCTGCAAAAGAAGCTTGAAGTAGATTTCTGAATAATATTCCCTTTGCTAAAGCTCTGTGCACTGTAAACAATTGTCATTTACTGTTTGAAAAAAAATACTTACTTTCATCTTTTAATCATCTTTTGTTGCTTCTCAGTGCTTCTGATCTCCTGCAGCTTCTTTGCAGCCACTTCCTGTCTACACACATGTACTATACTGATAGATGCAAGGTGTGTCTCAGGTTGGGTTTGCTGATGGTAACAAAAGTGGACCATGCTTGCGCAGAGCCATAGCTAGCTCCTTTTGCACCCGAGGCAAGAAGAGAAAATTGTGCCCCCCCAACAGATGTGTGATGTCACCCGACGACGTGCACCGCAGCGTCATGTGATGTCATGCGCCCCACCTTCAGGATGCAGGCACACATGCGCAGAGTGCGCTGGTGGCCAAATCTAAAAAAAGCATACAAATTTGTTTTGTTTGACAAAATTAATAATAATAATTTTAGTTTCTGTTGAGTTCGTCCGAAACAAATTTTTAGTCTTTGCATATGTCTAATAATATTTGTGTATGAGTGTGTGTGTGTGGGAGGGGGGGGGGTGGGGGTTGATGTGGGTTTTTTT
>NW_017306527.1:31229-33567 GCF_000935625.1 Nanorana parkeri | reverse complement strand
AAATCTTACATTTAATTACACACCAATAAGCTTGAATATCCAATTCCAGTGACTCATACGAAGAGGTAAAATCCTCTAAATATTATTATTGTGTAAGAAATCCCCATATGAGGATTATATATAAATATACATATATACACACACAAAAAATAAAAATAAATAAAATAATATAAATAAATGATATATGTACATGCGTATACATGCACACACACACCCACCTATATGAACCCAGAACCTTTTCATAAATACCTTAATCCATCATACATCTATATCTTTGTGAAAGGTGTGATTATTATAACCCAGCATTCCATACCTGTCAAATTCATAGAGGGAAAACCCCTAACATATTATTGTGATGGGGGGTTTAATATATTTTTTATTATTGTTTTTTTTTTTTTACTGTTGAGGAGCTTTGGGTAAATATCGGGGGTCTAAACATACCCCTGACGTTTCCCTTTTGAAATAGAAAAAGAAATTGAGGGCACAGTGCTCAGTCCAGAGTCCTCAATCTTTTCTTTTCTTCTGCAGCCTCTGTCCTAAATGAATGGGAAGCACTTAGTACAGTGGCTTCCCATTCATTCACAAACTGGTGATAGTAAAATATTTACTATCATCCAGTTATCAATGGGTAGAACCCTCTATAGTGCTTCTACCCATTGTGCTGCCACCCATTAAGAAACTCATGAATGAACAGGAAGTAATGTAAAGTACTTCCTGTTCATTCATAACTGGGGACACATAGTACTATGTGTCATCAGTTGTTTACAAACATTGGATCTGATCACTCCAGTGTTTGCTCTGCACAAAGAGGATCAGTAAATATTACAGTGTGATGATAATTCCCAGCCAGTTTTATTGGTGTCAGTATCCACTGATACAAGGGTCTAGCACACAAGGTAATACTGGTGGCTGCTTTGGTGGAACATATGAGCAGGGCAATCATGGTAGGTAAGGACCACACCCTGACAGTTCACCTCTCCTGGGCCTTAGCAGGGCTGCTATGGCAGTAGTTCTGACAGTTTCTAATGTAAATTGTCCCCTTATTCCCAGAGGGCCCTTGTGCAATCTGCACAAATGGAACAACCTCCCCTGTATGCAAGTATAACTCAACTGTTAATATGGTACATTGTGTGTTCTAGATGGTAAATTCATGAAGGTGTTTTAAATAACATACTTGCAGGAGGCCCGATTATTATGAGAATATTGCTGTGAAAGCTGAAAAGTCCAAAGTTATCTATAATAATAACATACATTCTCAAAACAGAGATCAATATATGACCTTCTGCATTGCGTGATAAAAGAAAGGGAATTTGCAAGTAAATTATTGTTTTAACTGTGCAGTATCGTGTTGCTATACAAAGTTGAAGGCAGAAAGCATTTGTCATACCCATAACATGCAAGTAAGGTCACTTACCTTGAAAAAAAATGTCAACAATTTGGACTGAAAGGCCAACCAGAACTGGTGAAAACCTGACTGCTCATCAGCCTTGTCTGCATTATCAAGTTGTTTTAGAGCTGCTTCTCAGGCAGCAAGAAGAATGTGGGAGGAGAAGTGTGGGACAGGTGGACAGAGCAGAAAGATAAACCCTAGACCAGTTACTGCTCACATTCCCATATCCAGTATATCAAGGGCTTATTGCCTATCTCCTGTCCTTGTCACTGGATTCCTCATTTCCCCTGCTACCATTGCACACATTCACATGCAGTTTAAAATAATGAATTAATTGCAGCCTAGTTTAAGGATATATAAACTCAGGGTCACAAATGTAATATATTGTGGTTTACCAGTCCTTAGATGTGGTAGCTGCATTAGTTTTTATTTGCCGGACTGAACACATTATCAGCAAGTACAGAAAAAAATCCTGAAGAAAATCTAGTATCAAAGTAAAAAGTAATAAAGTTATAGGCTTTTTCCAGAGATATTCTGTTAACTACAAAGCACCTCTTCCCTAAGTAATGGAGAGGAGAAGAAGAGATTTATATTCTAAATCAGGGGAGTGGCCTAGGGTGACAACATTCCTCCATTAAAGGTCCAATACAGTAAGAGTTGTCACTTTAGGACATAAAGGGGGCACATTTATCAAAAGTGGTGCAGACAAAAACCTGGAGCAGTTGCTCATAGTGACCAATCAGCTTTTATTTCAGTTTCTTTTTGGTTGCCATGGGCAACTGCTCGAGGTTCTATCTGCTCCAGTTTTGATCAATTCTCCACAAATTGTGTAACTAGCAGTGAAGATGAAGGGAAAAAAGGGAGAAAGAAAGGAAAACAAAATGCAGCCACCTAAAGACTGGTAAAGTGCAACATAAATAATGCTTTTTTTTTGGGGGGGGGGGGGGG
>NW_017306527.1:20311-31214 GCF_000935625.1 Nanorana parkeri | reverse complement strand
AGGGTATGATACACTTTAATTGGCTGTGAACCAGGGAGAAAAATTGGAGCACTTTTGCTGCATTCAGGATGTCATGTGGACAGCAGTTCTGGACTAAGCCTAATGCTTGTAATTTACCTAGCAATCAGAATGCCTTAGGCCCCAGTCACGCCTGCGAACGAAGTCGGGTTGTTGAGTTTCACAAATTGCTCCATGAGATTTCTGCGATTTGCTGAAGACGGTGCTGTACAATACAATGACAGCTGCCAGCCGCCTGCAGCTGTTCACAGGTGGTTTGCATGTAATCACACATAATGCGATTACCTGTGCATAACCGTACCTTGAAACAGACTGTTTGCGACCAGCTGCAATCATCTGCAGGTGGCAGCTGTCGTTGTATTGTACAGTACATCCCACCTGCAGCAAATCGCATAAAATCTCATGGAGGAATTCATGAGACACATGCAGTCGGCCCCATTCATAAGTGTGAATTGGACCTTACTCTGTATCTTTATTGATACAAGTATTAACACACAATCAGTGCTAAAGTTATACTGCCCTAAGCACTCTTAAATATTGAACCCTTTTTTGTACAAGCTTCACCTTTGAATCATACAAATATTATAGTAACTAGAAATTGTGCTCTTAAAGGCAACATGATATCTCTTTTACATTCACAGCTACCTTTCAACCATGCAGATAACCAAACAAGAGAAAGAACAGATAGTGAGTCTTCTGATTCCTCTCTGCATCTATAGCACTTCCTTCCCCATACAGTTCTCTTTCTGAATATAACCACAAATAGTGAAGACAGAATAAAAATGTTATCACAGTTTGTAAATAACAAGGCTTGGTGTCTCCCCTCCTTACCCTGCCCCCCTGGACACTGGTCCATGAGTACCTTATGGTAAATGCAGTCCCAACGCTCGCAACTGTCCCTCAGTTTAAGGGACTGCCCATCATTCCCTCTCTTTTTCTCAGGTTTCCATCTTTTCGGCATAGTTGAATACACTTTGTATTATTTAACTAGCCAAACTATAATGCTATGCTAAATTTTTCATCCGTCTCCAATCTTACATTTGTTGTTTTGAACAATCAGTATAAAGCTGAACTAGTGGGGAAAAAAGGATGATCTTCCGCACATTCATTCTTTACAGTTCGGTCTGCGTAACGGGGGCATGGCAGGGGTGTGTCCTTTGCCTACATACCTTCCGCTAAGAGGTGTCCCTCTTTCCCATCTCAGAAAGTTGGGAGGTATGCGGCCCTCCATACAATTTAGAAAACTCTGGTAGTTTAATTAGTATCCACCCACCCTACATATAGATTATCTGCAGATTTTTTATGGTCAGATAGAAAAAGTGCAACAGATTCCTCCATCTAACTATGTGGATAGGGGAAACTCCCACTGGGCCAAGCTTCAATATCTTGCTAGTAGACCCCACTGGCTGTCAAAATACCTGAACAATCTGATTGGATGCAGGCATTGTTCAGGTATTTTGAGAGCAATCGGGGCCAACTAGCAATATACTGAATCTTGGCCCAGTGGGAGATTCCTCCATCCACACAGTTTAGCGTAGATGGAGGAATCTGTTGCACTTTTTCCATCTGACCATAGAAAATCTGCAAATAATCTATGGGTGTATGGCCAGCTTAACACCCCAATCAGCAGGGCGAGAATTACCTATTGCAGAGTTATAGGCCTGACTCGCCAAAGGGTTTCTGAAGAAAGATAACTGCTTCCACAGAGAGAATGAGGGCCCTTCTCTACAGCATGCTGGAGGGAGGTTTTCTACTCCCTCGCCTGCTTTCTAAAGAGGACAAACTTTTCACATACCTACCTCCAGAACATGTTCCTCTTCCTTCTCTACAGCTCTGCTCCTTGCTGGCTTTGACATCAGAGCAGAAGAACAGATCACTCCACCGCTCACTGCTGCAGAGCCAACCATAGACCCCGCATAGCCCACCAGAGACCCTGCAGAGCCCAGCTGACACCCTGCGGAGCCCACCTGAGACCCCGCGCAGCCCACCTGTGACACAGCGCAGCCCACCTGAAACCCCAACACAGCCCACCTGATACCCCACACAAACCCACCTAAGAATGACCCTGCAGAGCCCACCTGAGACCCAGCACAGACCACCTGAGATTGACCCAGCAGAGTCCACCTAAGACCCTGCAGTGTCAACCTAAGATGTCACACAGCCCATCATAGATCCCACACAGCCCACCTGAGTTCCAGCACATACCAAAGGCCCTGCAGAGCCCACCTGAAACCCCACACACCCCAACTGAGAGTGACCCTGCAGTGACCACCTGAGACCCTGAAGAGCCCACCATAGACCCCGCTGAGCCCACCTGAGATCCTGCACATGCCAGAGACCCTGTACAGCCCACCTGGGACCCCACACAGCCCACCTGAGAGTGACCCTGCAGAGCCCACCTGAGACACTGCAGAGCCCATCATAGACCCTGCAGAGCCCACCTGAGACCCTGCAGAGCCCATCTGAGATCCCGCACAGCCCACTATAGACCCCACAGCTCCCACCTGAGATCCTGCCTAGCCCACCTGAGAGTGACCTTGAAGAGCTCACCTGAGACCCTGCAGAGCCCACCTGAGACCCCACATAGCCCACCATGGACCCTGCACTGCCCACCTGAGACCCCACACGGACCACCATAGACTCCATAGCGCCCACCTGAGACACCACATAGCCCACCTGAGACCTCGCACAGCCCACCTGAGACCCTGCACAGCCCACCTGAGAGTGACCCTGCACAGCCCACTTAGACTCTCTATGGTGGGCTCTGCAGCATCTCAGGTGGGCTAGGGAAGGATAAGTGAACAATCTAGTAGAACATAGCTGAACAGGAAAGTGAGCTGAATTGGATAATTTTTCCAAATCAGCTGTTTTCTCAAAGCCTTTTTCCACCCATATTTAGAGTGTAACATGAAACATGGCTCGTACAGCTCCCGAAGTTGGCCGAGTGGCTCAGTGGAGCCGAAGGCATATGCTTCGGCTCGACTGAGCCGAGGCGAAAGTCGAAGCGGGCCAAATAGAGGTACAGAGCAGAATAGCTGAGCCGAATGCCGCTAAGAGAATAGGCCGAACAGCAGCGAGTAGGCTGCCGGAGGTTCAGCTCAGCCGATCCAGATGTTTGATCGGCTGAGTTGAACTCCTTCTGCACTACGGGTCGGCCGAACATGCTGAGCATGTTCGGCTGACCAGAAGCAAGCCGATGTACGGCTGATTTCAGCCAATGTACGGCTGAAATCAGCTGTACTAGCCTGAAGTGAATAGCCGAGCAGAGTTCGGCTCACTTCACTTCTGGTCGGTTATTCACACGGCTGCCTTCAGCAGCTTTGTGAATAACTCTCTACAAGCCCAATATTCCAAGTCAACAGAGGGACATGTGTTTCTCAATGGAGTCCAAGTGTGTTGATGTCACTGCACTTGTAGTTCATTAATTCTCACTGCAGTCTATTCGTTGGTACAGACAGGCCAGAGAGGAAAAGTTTTCACCCACCCATGATCTACTAATCACGGTTGCAATGCTTTGCAGGCTCAAAGGCAAAAAAAATTATAAATGCTTTTTTCCCCCCTTTATGTGTGAATTAAAAGAAAAAAAAAAAAAAGCTGGACTATGCCATTAACATTTAAATAAAGAGGTTTTACTAATCTCTAATTCAATACTAAGGTGTTATATTCCACTTCTCATCAATAAAAAATAAATAAATATATATATCTTCAAATATTTTGACGTTAATTTGCTGTAATTTAGTAAAATGCGCTTTTTGCAGTGTAATAAGGTCATTATTGAAAACGAATCCCCTCACTTTTCTCTGAACTTAGTTCTCTGTGATGTATATAAACAGTACTGTTTATCTGCATATATTTCTAGGTAACCATGTTCAGTCAACTGTGTCTTTTTTATTGACACTTAACATCCCATTTCACTGGGGATGCACCAAATTTAGGAATCCAGAGCAAACTGGTTGTTTCTGGTAAATTCAGAGGAGTGTTTTGTGTTGTGTCAGACAGGTTTTTAGAGGCAACCCTGTACAAAGTAGAAATGCTACCTACACTTCTTGAAAATGCAAAGCATGCAAGAAATTGAGTGATTGACTTAAGAAAGGGATCACTATATATAAAATATGTCATGTCAAAGAGGGAAATATAATACGAATGTGACAATAGAACAACATACTGTTTCTCTGAGGGTTTTGGTGGGCCTTTTTAGGGAAATGTCAGCATTCACCAGGGTCCTCTTCCTCCTGTCCAGGCCGTGATTTGTAGTCTGTCTACACTAGAGTTAGTGGTGGAGTGCCAGGGCACGGCTGCAGCTGTGACCCTGGTTGTTCTGCTACTGACTCCAAGCTGTAGAGGGACTGCAAATCTCAGCAATATATTATACAGCAATGCAGAATAACACCACCAACTATAGAGGACCGCAATTGCCAGCAATACATTATACAGCAATGCAGAATACCACTAACTGTAGAGGACTACAAATCCCAGTAAAACATTATACAGAAATTCAGAATACCACCAGCTATAGAGGACGACAAATCCCAGCAATACATTATACAGCACTGCAGAATAATACCATCAGCTATAGAGGATTACAAATCCTAGCAATATATTATACAGTAATGCAGAATAATATGAAGCTACATGCTCTGTGTTGCTCCAGGTTCGTGGCCACATGCCTCCAGGGTCTCAGGAGGGCTGTGCGGGCTCTCAGAAGGCCAGTGCAGGCTCTCAGGTGGCCAGTGGGGCGCTCAGGTGGTCAGTGTAGGTTCTCAGGTGGTCAGTGGGGCTCTGTGGTAGTCAGTACGGGTTCTTAGGTGGTCAGTGAGGGTCCTCAGGTGGTCAGTCCCGACTCCCAGGTGGTCAGTGGGGCTCTCAGGTGGTCAGTCTGTATGTAAAGAATAAGCAGAGCACCCTGTACAGCTATTTCTGCCAAAGTGCATGAGGCCTGAATGTGTTTTTTTTCTTTATGGCAGCATTGCAGCCACACCAATGTTTTTTAAATGACCCCCAATGTGTAATTTTAAAGCTGTACTTCAGAACTGTAATTTGAAGTTTACTTGGTACGTTGTTTTAACATGATCATGTTTAGATAAATAGGTAAGCATCTGCAGATTTATCCTAAGCTGAATGTGTAGCTATCAGAATTCGGTACCCTGTATTTTTACCTATGACTCGGGTCAATATGCCTGCTATTCTGGGGGCCACTGGACATATAGAATCCCCTCTGTAGATGCTGGAAATACAGAATGTTAACATAGCTACAATACCAGTAACCTGTTTGTTAACTGTTAGCCAATCAAAGGCTACTGGTTTGACGCGCAGGTACAGTGAGTAGAGTTGGAGAACTCGACAGGCAGAATGAAGGCACGCAGATGCAGTGAGGGGAATTAAGGCTTCTGACTTTGCCAGCATCGGGAATTGTAAAGCCGAGTGGCCGGCGGTTGAGCACTAGCTCCATCTGCTCTAAATCTCCTACTGGCAGTCAACAGACGTGATGTCACCAATTGGAGATCTTGACAAGTTGGAGCTTTGGATAGAACACCGGCAATGCAGCGGCCTGGAGGCTCAGGGGCTGTCACTGACTCAACAGCAGCTGTAAGGAGGAACGTGCCACTGCACAGATCACAGATCACTGACAGGTTGACGCGTTCCTCGTCACAGCCCCCACTGAGCCAGTGACAGTCTTGTCGCTTCCGATGCCATAGCAAATAAGGCAGCCTGCACGGCATCAGAGGGAGCCCTTTGTTCCTGGTCCTGACCAGGCCCTCCTTTTCCCCCGGGCCCCATAGCGACCACCAGGGTTGCTATCATGGGCGGACTGACAACACATGGGGCCCCCGGGCAATATGAAATGATGGGGCCCCTTGTGCTCCGCTCATATACATGCCCCACCCACACATGCCACCTGCATATACAGTACATTTTTGTATTACAGAAATGATTTCTCCAGACTATTTTCAAAATAGCAGCTCTATTCACTAAAAGGTAAATTGCAGAGGAACTGGTAGGAGAATTTCAAAATCTAGACCAATATAGGCAATTTGGAAAGGGAGCTAAATGGTAGAATTTTTTGGTTTGGCTATTTTGAACGAGATTCGCCCGTTCGCCCAAGTGGTCAGTCCACCCATGACGAGAACCATTGCACGGCAGACCTGCGAACAGAACCAATGCACGGCAGACTTCAGACCAGCACCAATGCACGTCAGACCCCAGACCAGAACCAATGCACAGCAGAGTGCAGACGAGAATCAATGCACAGCAGAACTCAGACTATAACCAATGCACAACAATCCATACCAAAACCAATGCATGACGGACCTCAGACCAGAACCAATGCATGACGGACCTCAGGCCAGAACCAATGCACAGCATACCTCAGACCAGCACCAGTGCACAGCATACTTCAGACCAGCACCAGTGCACAGCATACTTCAGATCAGCACCAATGCACAGCATACCTCAGATCAGCACCAATGCACAGCTTACCTCAGACCAGCACCAATGCACAGCATACCTCAGACCAGCACCAATGCACAGCATACCTCAGACCAGAACAGCATATCTCAGACCAGAACCAATGCACGGCAAACCTTAGACCAGCACTAATGCATGGCAGACCTCAGACCAGAACCAATGCATGGCCAGGGGTGGATCCAGAGTCTAGTCTCAGGAGGGGCATTGCCAGATATAAGGTGTTGCTTACAGAACTGTTAGAGGTTGTAAATAGGCACTGTGTGGTTCACAGGAAGGATGCCAAAGTCCCCAGCAAGCGCAAGACATCAGACAGCCGCTTCAGTTTATTAATTTAAAGTGCCGGTATCTGTGCTTAGTATCAGGGCATTTTCATGAGTATTAGTACTCGTGAAAATGCCCAATATTGGCACCGACACCGATACTGGTGCATCCTTACTGCATAATGTAATGTATTTGCAGTCCTGTATAACTGGGGGTATTCTGCATTGTTGCATAACCACTATACAGCAATGCAGAATACCACCAGCTAAACAGGACTACAAATCCCAGCAATACATTTTACAGCAAATCAGCAATGCTAAATACCTCTGCCAACTTTAGAGGACTACACATTCCAGCAGTAAATTATACAGAAATGTAGAATGGCACCGGCTGTAGAGGACTAAAGATCCCAGCAATACATTATACAGCTCAGGTGGCCAGTACAGGCTCTCAGGTGGTCAGTGGGGCTCTCAGGTGGTCAGTGGGGATCTCAGTTGGCCAGTGCTGGCTCTCAGGTGGCCAGTGCGGGCTCTGATGTGGCCAGTGGGGGCTCTGAGGTGGCCAGTGGGTTTCTGAGGTGGTCAGTGGGGCTCTGAGATGGCCAGTGGGGCTCTCAGGTGGTCAGTGGGCTTCTGAGGTGGTCGGTGGAACTCTGAGATGGTCCGTGGGGCTCTGAGGTGGTCAGCGGAGCCCTGAAGTGGTCAGCGGAGCCCTGAAGTGGTCGGTGGGCTTCTGAGGTGGTCAGTGGGGGCTCTGAGGTCATCAGTGGGGCTCTGAGATGGTCAATGGGGCTCTGAGGTGGTCAGTGGGGCTCTGAGGTGGTCAGTGGGGCTCTGAGGTGGTCAGTGGGGCTCTGAGGTGGTCAGTGGGCTTTTGATGTGGTCAGTGGGGCTCTGAGGTGGCCAGTGGGCTTTTGAGGTGGTCGGTGGGGCTCTGAGATGCTTAGTGGGGCTCTGAGGTGGTCAGTGGGGGCTTCTGAGGTGGTCAGTGCAGGCTCTCGCTTAATCCCCCCCACACGCACCCCGTTGCAGGAGGAGAAGCATTGCTGGAGAGACTTTGACACAAAACTAGTAGAGTTCATTCCCTGAACACCCCAGCACGAACTGTGCCCAGCAAGTGACATATTACACTTATATTTACCGCCTTGATTAATCTCTTATTCATGTTTATCTGCAGCTTTTTGGGCCATTAAGACTAAATCTGTTCATTATCAAGTAGAAGGCCATCCCTTCCGTTGTCTCAGGGCTAGTAACTACAATTTCAGGGTCTGCCCAGTTACAAATGGCCAAAAGCCCCAACTTGCACCTCTGCCTCTCCCTTCATGCCTGTCAGACATAATGAAAATGTGATTGCCTACCATATTAGCAGCCACCGCAATAAGGGGATTAAGATTTGGTGCTTTAGAGCAGTGAGCAATGTGGTAATTCGGTGTACTAAACTGTACCACACAAGTTGTGGGGTTGCTTTACTAAAGGAGTAAAGCATGCTCACTATGCAGGGGAATTTTCACTTTTAAAATTAATTTTCACTTAGCAGCATGGAGAAGATTCGCTATACAAAAATACCCAACCACAAGCAAGGATGATGAAAATAAAATAGGAATTTTGCTTGCACATGAATAAATGATAGAAGCCAGCAAAGCTTGGCCACATTCACAAAGTGAAAGTTCCATTGCAAAGGGAAAAGTCCCCTGCAAAGTGAAGATAATCCACCTGACTGTCTCATATAAACAATTATTTCATCTGCCCTCTGTAACTATGGTAAAAAAAATGTAGCACTGAACTAACTAGAGTTGAAACAGTTCTCAAACCACCGAGACTTCTTCCTTTGTCTTAAAACTGCACTATTAATTAAGCTTTTTTTTTTTTCCAAAGAGCCTAGTCAGCTAGTAACAGCTGGATTCAACCAATTCATGTACAATAGTCAAAAGAAAGAGCCGTGATGGTTAGATTCCAACAATTTCCTGCCTCTGACGTGTGATACATAATTTACAAATATCTAAGACCACGTAAACAGAATGGAATTCTTGCTGGAAACTTCACCTTTAAACTCTTGCTACCTGACCTGTGAACTTTCCAGGATTGACTAGTTGGTATAGTTATTGCCTCCTCTTCTTTTAGCTGCTAGAAGACAAATCATTCAGCTGTCAGATAAGCAACCTTGTGGAATGTCAACAGCAGCTTTGCAGAAAGTTGCAGATTCTGCTGGTTTGGGCCAGATTCTCAGTTTGCAAGAGAAGTCATGTTTTTCTCTTCCTTTATCACTATCACTAAGTTTTCACATCTGTCCACGCTTCATCCACATAACAGCCTTTACTTCAACATCAAAGAGCAAATGAGCTCTGGATAAACAGTTAAGAACAAAGGCCTATTAATACGACAAACATTGTAGTCAAACAAATGAATCACTTTACAGTGGTTTGTCAGTGGCTAGCTTAACTAAAGCTCAGTCCAAACTGAACCGGTTTGTAAAATCCTAAGTAAATATGCTCACCACATTGTTACTAAGTGCTCAAATGATGTATTGGGAAGACCCATAGGATAATGGCTTAGTGCAACAGTTTTGTCTCTGTATGAGAAAAAAAAATTGAAAGATAGAGATGTATGAGAACCTTGTAAGGCATATTGACGTGTAGGCCATGATGATGCTCCTTATTTACTAGATTTGTGCTCACATTACATTCTCTACAGGGTAAGTTGCCTTCATCTTATCTTTTCTATCAGTTATCTACTGTTTATGTATCCAAAAACATTTGCATAAAAGGACATGAATCCTGATTTATTAAACATATGCAACCTAAAACGTGAAAAGATAAATCACAAGTTTTTGTTTGAGATATGAGGGGTCACTCTTCAGGCTGCAGTAAGCTTTGTTGCTTTCAGTCAGGGGCGTCCCGA
Source organism: Nanorana parkeri (assembly GCF_000935625.1). Taxonomy (NCBI): domain Eukaryota; kingdom Metazoa; phylum Chordata; class Amphibia; order Anura; family Dicroglossidae; genus Nanorana; species Nanorana parkeri. The sequence goes on along the minus strand of NW_017306527.1, from coordinate 21,573 downwards.
GGCCAGGTGTCACCCGGGGCGGAGACCGGGTGACACCCCATCGTGACATCACCGCACTTGCGTGTGACATCACCACTCACGTGCGCGATGACGTCATTGCGCATGTGCGGACATCTAATTGACGCTGCCAGCGGCCATCTTGGTGATGGACGCCGGCATAGATAGGAGCGGAAGTTCATCCCGGCAGGATGAGGTATGCTGCCGGGTCCCCTCCTCTCTTCTGACACTGTCAGGCTCTCGGTCCATGACCGAGTGCTCACCTTTTTAGAGGGGGTGAAACCAAAATGACTGTTAGTCATTTTGGTGTCACCCGGGTGCGAGACGCACCCCCCGCACCCGCCTTGTGACGCCACTGCTTTCAGTTGCACCATATCTCTTGTTGTATCAAGTTGACAACCACGGAGTGGTTAAGACAAATTTTATTAAGTGAAGTGGATCTAGCATCAGACATATTTTTTCATGCTAAATACAGCATGCTAAGTGATGTGTAAGTGTAACACTTCCAAGTATTTTATTACTTCTCACTGAGATCAGAGTACTTCCCCTGACATGCATCTGTATGACACAAAGATGACACAATCATGTAACTATTGTTTGTGCAGTTCTTGGCTTTGTTTATAAATGCCTGACACTCATCGGCCCATGCTGCCGCCTCTCACCTTGTAATTTGTAATAAAGTTACAATGTTGCAGTCTGATCATCAAGGGAGAGGGAACCATATGCTTCTCCCTGCAGGCTGCAGAATGATGGCATCATCTCAGCCTAGGCAAAGTCACTAGACTGGAGGTCAAGGATGGCCTTTTCATGGTAAAAAGTGAAACTGTGCTGAAAAATGATATTGTTGCTGTATATTGTGACCTGACAGAAATAGTTTCATGCAGCTTGTAAATTTACTGACAGTTCTATTTTAAAGTGGAACTGAGTGAATGAAACCTAATTGTAAAAATGTCTTCCTTAATGATATAATGAGTAACAAATAATTTGGTAATTTAAATAGTTTAGTGTTCTACATTTATTCTTTCTTAATTCTCCTAAGCTACCAGCACCATTTTACCTCACTTGTACAGCTTCCTGGGTTCAGAGCCTTGCAGTGGGTGGCGTCAGCTGGGGAGTCACACCACTGGCCATGATATTGTATATGGATAGGAGGCCACCCCAGAAATATTAGTACACTATACTACATCTGATAAATACCAGATATTCGAGTAGCAATGCATATGGGCACCATTGGGGGGGGGGGGGGGGGGTTGGCCGTGGGGAGA
>NW_017306527.1:11990-20248 GCF_000935625.1 Nanorana parkeri | reverse complement strand
CTTTGGGGGGGGGGGGGGAGGTTTGCACTGGAGTGACATGCATGTTGTCAGAACATTTTTGAGGACAATTGGTTCTGCCATGTGTTCAGTTCCATGGATCAAAATATGATTACACTTATATACTATATTCCTTTTCCCTAACTTAAGCTGGTCGTACATTAGTAGATTTCTGAACAAACTTTGTATGAGAGAACTTTCTTTCGACTTTATTTATTAGGTGATGGGTCCAGATCGATGATTGATTTACACCGTACTGAGGGAAAAAAATCAAAGTAGCAGGATCGAACGAACAAAGTTCTAAGAGTGAATGTGGTTTTCACTCAGGAAATTCCATTCATTCCAAAATCTAATGAAAGAAAAAAATGAAATTTTGTTTGACATTCGTGAAGTGTCTCATGGCAATTCTGGGTGGTAAAAAAAGATCTTTTGTTAGCAAAGAAAGATCTTTCATTTGACAATCTACTAGTGTATGGCCAGCTGTTCACACCAGGACATATCGTGAATGCGTATCAAACGTACACACTTCAATGCACGATAAGTGCACAAACGTGAAACGCGCTTGCATTGCTATTACTAGGTAATGGCATCCCAAAAATGGCCGAGCAAGTGCGGTTTTTCCCTGCCAATTTTGGGATACAAAGTCTTGCAAACGTGCGGGAATGCACAATCCCGTGACGCCCTGGTGTGAACGGGACGTCAGTGTATGTGTCAAGGAGTGGAAGTTTTCAACTGAATGTGCAATGTTTTTTGAAACCAAGCAGCAATGATTTAGTAAATATGTACGACCTATGTTTTCACATATAATGTTGTATAAATGCACAATTCTCTATATAAGGAAGAAAAAAAAAAGCATAATTAACCCCTTTGTGACGGGAGACGTACAGTGTACGTCCCGGCACTTTGTGCCTACAGTATATGACTGGCCACGTACACTGTACGTGACGAGTTTTATCAGGCTTTGTAATGCTGGTAAAATCTGATTCTCAGCAGTTACCAGTCATTAATGAATGCCTCAGTATTGAGGCATTCAATAATGAAATAATTAAGCTTTTTGTAAAAGCTTCTTCCATTCATTAATGAATGAATTAAGCCGTTAAATGCAAATACAGGACCGCAATTTGCGATCCTGTATTTGACAGCTGAAAATAGCGGTAGCAGTGACTCACCTCTCTGCTATTTGTTTTGACAGCCCGATGTTTAGATACATTTCACTCAAAAGATACAATGTATATCTTTTGAGTGAAATGTATCAGTTCTGATCATCTAGGCACGATCAAAGAGCTTTTAGTGAGATCTGAATCTGACTAGAGTCAGGATCAGTCTCTAAGGTTATTATTAGCTGTTCCTAAGTTTGGAGAAGCCTAATAGCCAAAAATGTTAAAAAAAGTTAATTTATCAAGCAGTCATAGTGACTGCTTGATATAAACTGACAAGAAAAAAGTGTAAAAAAATTAAATAAAGTGTAAAACAAAATAAAAATTATATATAAATATATTTTTTATACTATAATTATTATATAAAAACATTCAAAAAATAATAATAATCAAAACTTGTGAAAAAAAGTGTTTTCTTCTAGTTTTTTCCCTCATTTTTTTATTTTATTCAAACTAAGTGAGGGGTTAGGCACACATATGTGATATAATTATATAGACCTATCTGTCCTCTAAAAAACTATATATAATATGTGTGGGTACATTTAGTAAGAAAGTATATTACTGCTGTGGAAGAATCACACAGCAAAAATGTAAAAAGTGTGTCAGTCATTTATGAACAGAAACTGAAAACTAGGTCAGTCATGAAGGGGTTAAACAACATATAAGTTAAAAACTATTGTGAGACCTGATGAACAGTAGGATAGGCACCCAGAAAGCAAACAGTGAAGTCTTGACACTAATGTCAATCCAGACAAATGCTGAATAGTCTGGTTCTTACCACATTGTCTTGCTTATTTGGCCAGCAATCGGAGTAGGAAGAAGGTTTCATTGGTATGTTGTTTTTCTGCTAAATAACCTGCTAAATACACTCAGACAGTAAATGATTCCTAAAGGGGGGTTATATTTAGAACAGGTTTTAGCTACTTATAGGTTGTGTAAATTGATCAGTTTACTGGTTTCAGGAAATGTGTTTGCAGAGAAACCAGATTGCCACAAGACCAGTAAGCTAAGCAGGATATTTGCAGCTTTACACCTTCTATATATGTATAGGGAATGCAATTTGTAAAGGTGGTAAAATTCTGATATGTCATATCCTCTTATGTTGCTAATATTTAATAAAGTTGTGTGTATTGTATTTCTTTTAAATGTGGATTTGCAATTATTCTGTTCCTACTAACAAAGGGAAAGGGCATAAAAATTTCCTATTTGGGAATAAAAACTTACAAGGAGCAGGTAACACACATACCCCCCCCCCCCCCCCCAAATAAAATAAAAACAAAAAAAACAAAACAAACCCTGTTTCCCCTGTAAGTCAATATACATGGAATTGGGTTTTTAACACTTCTGTCCTGCGACCAAATTTTATTGACTAATAGGGTTTGCCAGGGATTGTGACTTGTTTCTGTGACATTTTTGACCTAACCGAACAGTATTGTAATTCCATAATAGGTCCTAATCTTGCTTATTAGGTCAGCAGTGAGAATTAATTATCAGAGTCCAAAAGGACCACTTTACTAGTTTACTAAACACTAAGAGGACCATGCATATCTACCAATCGAAGCAAGTCTTAGCAAGTACACTTAGAGGATTATTCACATAAGAGCCGAAGGATCCAGCCGTAGCTTCGGCTGATCCTTCGGCTTGCTTCGGCCGCCAGAGCCCTTTAGTTCAGTAGAAGTGAAGGGCTGTTGTACGGGCTATTCATAATAGCCCGTACAGCAGCCAAAGGCAGCCGAGTGGCTCAGCCGAGCCAAGCGCATATACTTCGGCTCGGCTGAGCGGTAGTGACAGCCGAAGCATGGAGAAAGGTCGGCCGAAGTGCTGACCTTTCTCTAAGCAAATGATAGCTGGGCAGAGCCAGTCTTGATCTCACAACTCACTCCGCCCAGTTGTAATGACAGATCAGTGTCCCCAAATGACCTGGGGCCGCAGATCTGTCATTAAACAACAACTGGGCGGAGATGGCCATGACGTCACAGCCGGCTCCACCCAGTTGTTGTTTTTTTTGCGTGGGATCTGCTAGAAGACTCTGGCCGGTGCCGGCCAAAGGTAAACTGTCGCCGATGATGTCACCGCTAGCTCTGCCCAATTATTTATATTTTGCCGGCATCTGTCAGGTTCTTCATTACGGGTGTTCTTCGCGTGCGGTCGCGTCGGTGTGTGTTGTTTTTTTAGTAATTAATTATTATTATTTATGTATTTTTTATTTTTTATTTCCTGGACAATGCTGGACTTCGTGATTGACCTTAGGATTACGTCGGTGGATCCATTTTGTGGGGGTCCCCCCCCCATTCCTGCCCTGCCAGGCCTGTGCTCGGATCAAGGATCTGGGGCCCCACATCTTTTCCCCATTTCTGGGGGTGGTGTTCCTCCTTAAAATTCCTACCAGACCTTAAGGGCCTGGTATGACTTTTGGGGGGTAACCCACACACTTTTTTAAAATTTTAACTTGGGGTCCCTCCTAAAATTCCTACTAGACCTAAAGAGTCTGGTATGACTTTTTGGGGGAGACCCATGCTTTTTTTTTTTTTTAAATGCTGTCCCCTCTACCTTTCCCACACACGCTTTTTGCCGGCATCTGTCAGGTTCTTCATTACGGGTGTTCTTCGCGTGCGGTCGCGTCGGTGTGTGTTGTTTTTTTAGTAATTAATTATTATTATTTATGTATTTTTTATTTTTTATTTCCTGGACAATGCTGGACTTCGTGATTGACCTTAGGATTACGTCGGTGGATCCATTTTGTGGGGGTCCCCCCCCCATTCCTGCCCTGCCAGGCCTGTGCTCGGATCAAGGATCTGGGGCCCCACATCTTTTCCCCATTTCTGGGGGTGGTGTTCCTCCTTAAAATTCCTACCAGACCTTAAGGGCCTGGTATGACTTTTGGGGGGTAACCCACACACTTTTTTAAAATTTTAACTTGGGGTCCCTCCTAAAATTCCTACTAGACCTAAAGAGTCTGGTATGACTTTTTGGGGGGGCCCCATGCTTTTTTTTTTTTTTAAATGGCGTCCCTCCTAACTTTCCTACCAAACCTAAAGGGTATGGTTTGGGAGGGGAGCCCCATGCTGTTTTGTTTTTGTTTTTTTTAAACGTATTTTTTTAACTTTAAAAAAAAAATAATAGGGTCAAGTGTGAAAGGATGGTCGAGAGACTTTGATGATCCAGATTTATTACCTAAACTCCTCGCTGGGTACACCAAGACGAGATCAATAATAACTTACGAAATTTGGAGGGAGACCCAATTTAAAATCCTACATCAAGCCTACGTACCTTACTTCATTCCACCAACGAAGACCTCTACAGCAAGCCAACCAGATATCGAACTTTTGGAATCAAGTTCTTGTATATATCAATACTATTGTTTCATGGAAGACAAAACAAGAGAGGGGCGCCTTTTCCTAGTGCAGATCAGTTTTTATTTTTCAAGTAAAATGAGGATAGATAAGTGAATGGATACTCACAAGGATGGAAATACACAAACATTAAGAACAGTGTGGAGACCGAACCGGATTAGTAGCAGTCTGTCAGATGCGTCCTATGTGCAGATCGATGTGCAAGAGTGTCGACGTGTTTCCGGGGCATGCCCCCTTCGTCAGGACATAGTCATGTCCTGAGTGTCGACGCGTCAAGAGTGTCGACGCGTTTTCGGGGCACGCCCCCTTCGTCAGGACATAGTCATGTCCTGATGAAGGGGGCGTGCCCCGGAAACGCGTTGAAACTTGCACATCGATCTGCACATAGGACGCATCTGACAGACTGCTACTAATCCGGTTCGGTCTCCACACTGTTCTTAATGCTTGTGTATTTCCATCCTTGTGAATATCCATTCACTTATCGATCCTCATTTTACTTGAAAAATAAAAACTGATCTGCACTAGGAAAGGCGCCCCTCTCTTGTTTTGTCTTACAGTGTCTTCAGTCTCCATGACTGCATTGGGGCTGCCTCCTGCATAGATGCCAATATATGAACTCTGTCTAAAAGACTATGTATGACAACCTCTGGCGCTCCTTGATTTATCACTTCTATTGTTTCATGGAAACCAGACCTTAAGTACTCCTTGTGTCTCCTTGGTTACCTGGACCATTCTACCAACCAACGAGGTCAGACCAAATATAAAGTATTGGACTGGGTGCACATCTGTCTCTTGGTGGCTAGGAGATGTCTCATGAGACACTGGAATGCCCCAACAGCCCCCAAGATACAGGAAATCATCAATGACTTGACAGCGTTACTGGCTAAGGAAAGACTAGAGGCCGAAATGCACAAAGATAAACAGGCCTCATCCTTCTTCAAGAGATGGAAACATTTCATTGTGAAAACCTTAACGGTAATGGAGATAACTCACCTGGTTCAGCCCTTTAGATATACTAAATGGTATTTAGAGGCAGATGTGTCGAGTGCGCTGGGGAGTTTGCGACTGGCGCAGGATTAGCTTACTTCCCACCTGCCAGATACTCGGTCTAGCTTCAGCTCCTAACAGATCCAGAAATTCCACAGTGTTTGTGCCTGATATGCAGTTGTTTAACAGGAGAGCGGACAGCTCAGGTACCCTGACGCATCTTACACGTATGATGTATAATGGATATGGGTATGCACCCTTATGTAACCTGCTGATAGTATATTTGTTTTATTTTCTTTTGGAGTTTTATATGGAAAAATCATAAATTGTTAAACATTTTTTTTCCATTTGTTTACGTTTGATCGCGAGCAGAATAGCTGAGAATAGCATGTTCGGTTGACCGAAACAGAGCCAATGTTCGGCTGATTTCAGCCGGTGTATGGCTGAAATCAGCCGTACTTAACCGGAGTGAATAGCTGGACGTAGTTCGGCTCTATTCACTTCGGCTCGGTTATTCACTCGGCTGCCTTACGTTTGATAGCGAGCAGAATAGCTGTGGATAGCTATTTACTAACTGCCGTTCGGCCCGCTTTATCTGCACTTCAGCTCGGCATGTTCGGCTGACTGAAAGCAGACATACAGAGCCAATGTTCGGCTGATTTCAGTCGGTGTACAGCTGAAATCAGCCGTACTTAACCGGAGTGAATAGCTGGACGTAGTTCGGCTCTGTGCACTTCGGCTCGGTTATTCACTCGGCTGCCTTCGGCAGCTAAGTGACTAACCCTCTAAGAGTTGATTGGCTGAGTTTAGATTATTTGTAATAATAGTATTAATAATAATAATAATAATAAGAAGAAGAAGAAGAAGGAGGCTGATGATGATAATACTTGTAGAGACTACTAGATTTTTAGACAATGAGTAGCAGACAGGAAGGAGAGAGGTATAATGTTAGTAAGTAAAGGGTTGGGATATCTGGTATGGTTGGGCAACATGAACTGGTGGAATCTTTAAGAGTTTATTATACATTCATGAGAAAACAAATATGCACAGTTTCCAGCAGGTCCTTTTTTTTTTTCATCCCAAGGTCATATTTGGACCAGTCATATAGAATTACTGTGCATTGTACTATATATTTACCATTCATGTAGGAACTTCACCTGTTTTGCAGTGTATTTTGTTCTTTTTTGCCAGACACTTGCTCTGATAATGAATAAAATGTATAGGAAAGTTGGTGTATACTACAATAAAAGCCTCTTTTCACTTGGCAGTATTAGATTTATCCAGCAGAGGGAGAAAAGGGCTGCATTTAACTAACAATGAAATGTGAGACCAATATCTCATTATGTTTAGGTCATTTTTGGTACTTCATGTTACACACAAGTATGTTTTTCTCTAGAGGTAGTCAAAAAAAGAATGAAAGTATAGGATAATGATGTATTGCTGAGTATATGACTGAGAGGTAGCACATGACATCAAAGTTCAGACACATCACTAAATTATGCAATTCAAGGGAACCTTTGAACATCAAAATACAATTGATGGCACTTTCAACTTCACACAATTGTTTTTAATGCATTTTTCATGTATGCAATTGTGTATGAGTCATTCGAAAAAAAAAAAACTGCTGCTTGCAACAGTTTATCTGCCATTTACAGAAAACGTTTCTTAAGTGTCAGGTAGAGCATTTAAAATACAAGTTGAAAGGCATTGTACATGGGCTAATGGAAATAATTATTTGTAAATTGTGTAAAGATGCGCAAAAATAATGTAAAAAATGCACCACACCCTATTCAAAATATATGCTTTTTTACATCCAGGCCCTTCAAGCCTTTGCAGCACCTTAGTACTCACTTTATAAGTCTTGTGCAAAATGCAAGCAGTTTGTCTATCACACTTTCTCAGCATCTAAACTAGCCCACTCATAGTTTGGGGTCAGTAAAGTGGAAAGAGGCAGTAGGGTTGATGCAAGCGTGCATACCATCAAATAACAGAGCTTTGTGGTTGTTTACATTCTTATTAACTATGCAGCTCTGTCATTTGGCACTTTTTTGCATGTTCGGGAGCTGGGAGACAATGAATGAGGTCAAGCGGTTGAGGAGGTAGGAGGTTCTTGCTATGCTGTCTGGCAGAGGTGCATACAGGTGAAACTCGAATAATTAGAATATCGTGCAAAAGTTTATTTATTTCACTAATGCAACTTAAAAGGTGAAACTAATATACGAGATAGACTCATTACATGCAAAGCGAGATAGTTCAAGCCGTGATTTGTCATAATTGTGATGATTATGGCTTACAGCTCATGAAAACCCCAAATCCACAATCTCAGAAAATTAGAATATTACATGCAATCAATAAAACAAGGATTGTACATAGAACAATATCGGACCTCTGAAAAGTATAAGCATGCATATGTACTCAGTACTTGGTTTGGGCCCCTTTTACAGCAATTACTGCCTCAATGCGGCGTGGCATGGAAGCTATCAGCCTGTGGCACTGCTGAGGTGTTATGGAAGACCAGGATGCTTCAATAGCGGCCTTCAGCTCGTCTGCATTGTTCGGTCTCATGTCTCTCATCTTTCTCTTGGCAATGCCCCATAGATTCTCTATGGGGTTCAGGTCAGGCGAGTTTGCTGGCCAATCAAGCACAGTAATCCCACGGTCATTGAACCAGGTTTTGGTGCTTTTGGCAGTGTGGGCAGGTGCCAAGTCCTGCTGGAAAATGAAGTCGGCATCCCCATCGAGCTCGCCTGCAGAAGGCAGCATG
>NW_017306527.1:2006-7186 GCF_000935625.1 Nanorana parkeri | reverse complement strand
ATACTCTGGGTCCTTGGTTTCCAAATGAGATGCAAAATTTGCTCTCATCAGAAAAGAGGACTTTGGACCACTGAGCAACAGACCAGGTCTGTTTTTCTTTAGCCCAGGTTAGACGCTTCTGACATTGTTTGTTGTTCAGGAGTGGCTTGACAAGAGGAATACGACATTTGAAGCCCCCAATGTTGTCCCCAACACTTTTGAATGGCCTTTTCCCGACAATCCTCTCCAGGCTGCGGTCATCCCTGCTGCTTGTGCACCTTTTTCTTCCACACTTTTCCCTTCCACATAACTTTCTATCAATGTGCTTTGATACAGCACTTTGGGAACATCCAACTTCTTTTGCAATTACCTTTTTGAGGCTTTCCCTCCTTATGGAGGGTGTCAATGATGGTTTTCTGCACAACTGTCAGGTCAGCAGTCTGTCCCATGATTGTGATTCCTACTGAACCAGAGTGAGAGACCATTTAAAGGCTCAGGAACCCTTTGCAGGTCTTATGGCTTAATTAGCTGATTAGAGTGGGACACTTTGAGCCTAGAATATTGCACCTTTTCACAATATTCTAATTTTCTGAGATTGTGGATTTGGGGTTTTCATGAGCTGTAAGCCATAATCATCACAATTATGACAAATCACGGCTTAAACTATCTTGCTTTGCATGTAATGAGTCTATCTCTTATATTAGTTTCACCTTTTAAATTGCATTAGTGAAATAAATGAACTTTTGCACGATATTCTAATTATTCGAGTTTCACCTGTAATTTACAAAAGTGGCTGGCGAGCATTGCAAATCCTTTGGCAGATAAGACAGTGAATTTATGTGTAATTAATTTGTATATATATTGGTTTTCCTGGATTTACGCTTAAAAAGAATGGAGATGTCAATAAAAGCTACATAATATACAATCAATTATGTTGAAAAAAAGGTCTTCTTACAATTTCTAAACATGTTGGCATAGAGCAGGCAAAGAAAAACTGTGGTTACATTTCCCATGCTGAGGAATAATATCCTTCCAAACCACACATATATACAATTAAAGCATTTCCCTGGGTAAACTCGAGATGTCCTTAACTAGGGTAATACCTCTGCTAAATGTTTCACTTACTTGCAGAGCAGGTTCGGCTCAGCCCAACACCCATTTGTATTGGCCTTTTGCCGAACCTCCAGACAAGAAAAATTCGGTCTGAACCTGGATTCAGATTGAACCGGGAGCTCATTCCAAGTATAGAAATTAGAAAATTCTCCCTTTTACAGCACATTGTAAAAGGAAACTAGCATTTTCAGCCAGCAATGGCGGCCCCCATAATTTTCTCATGACAGGCGTACTTTAACTGTCACCGGGCCGGCCGTAGTAGAAAAATGCCTGCAGTGACCCATCTGCTTGTCCAACTGACAATGTTGCATCCAAAACACCAGTCCCAGTCATCCTCCGAAGACAGCTGCACTTCTGGAATCAAAGGTACTGTTTTGTTTACCTTTTGTCAAGCTTCCTGTACTTCCTGATCACTGAACATTGCATTGTGTATAATTCCTGGGGTTAGCCAAGTACCAGAAGGTCTGCTTGGCTTGGAGGAATGGGGTCATACCATTCCCCCAAAGTGCTCCATATCAAATACCATGGAGCACTTTGAAAATACTCCTCTCTCTGAATAAAAATTCATTTCAGTAGAGCGTTGTATGACGGAATAAATGTAAATCAAAGTACTGCAGCGCTGAATACTGAAAAATGGCCTGGCCAGGAAGGGGGTGTAAACACCTGGTCTTCAAGTGGTTAAATCCTAGGCTTCTCAATTTGTACAGAAAGGTTTGTGGGATGTAATAACAATTACACAACACATCTAAGCTGATATTTACTATTCTCAGAATTTTGCACTTCAATAAACATCCTCAGTTCATATTATTGAACAGTATGTGTGTTTAAGTTTGCATTGTTTAGTACAACAACTAGCACCTGTCAGGTACAAACTGGTAAAATCTCTTGGCCCAAATATCCTTGGGAAAACACACAGTGTAAATGTTTTGTGGACTTCTACAGGAACTAGATCGAGCCAGTTCATTAAGGCTGATCTCCAGCATTTTCAAACGTTAACCCTTGCAGTGGGGCTACCGCCATATTGCAGGGGTTAACTGCTTGTGTTGGTCTAGGCAACAGAATAAAGAAGATACACTACACCCAATCCTTGATCCTGCTGCGGTGACCACTCACCTCTCACCCCACTACACTTCGGCTGTGAAATGTCCAATGGCGTCCTCACATCTAATGCAAGAAAATGGACCTTGCAGAGACGTAATGATGTCAGCGGGGCTTAGTCTGTCAGAAGAGGCTGTTGGGACTGGCCTAACAGCCAGGCGGGATTGAGGATCATGAGTATATTTTCTTTATTTGCGCCCCTAGACCAAAACGAGCAGTTAAAGGAGAACTATGGGGTCAGTGTTTTTCCCCATAGTTCTCCTTAGGGTAACGGGAGGACACAAACTAGCGTCTTCCCGTTACCTTAAGCTCAGTATACCGCGAGCTACAGCTCGCGGTATACTGAGACGCCGCAGCCGGAGCGGATCCCGACGTAGATGACGGGATCCGCCCAGCTGCGTGAGTGACAGCTGGCTCTGCCTATCCCGAGGCAGAGCAAGCTGTACCCGCTCCCTCCCCCGTCCGTTCCCCCTACCTCATAGTTCTAGCCGACCTGTGACAATGAGACGGTCACAGGTCGGCTCAGTAGATCGGGAGGTGAGCGAACACATACCGGCGTTCTCTCACCTCTCGATCCTGTCACGGCTCTCTGCCGTGACAGGGGAGGGGCTGGATTCCACCCTCTCCGATCCGCCAGCGCTGACTGGCAGAACGGACAGGGGAGGGGGCGGGTACAGCTGACTCTGCCTCTAGATAGGCAGAGCAGGCTGTCAGTCATGCAGCTGGGCGGATCCCGGCACAATTTTCGGGATTCGCTTCAGCTGTGGCGTCTCAGTATACCACGAGCAGCAGCTTGCGGTATACTGAGCCTAGGGTGACGGGAGGACGCTAGTTTGTGTCCTCCCGTTACCCTAAGGAGAACTATGGGAAAAAGCCTTAACCCCATAGTTGTCCTTTAACCCTTGCAGTGCGGGGATAGTCCCAGTGCAAGGGTTACCTTTTAAAAATCCTGGATATGTGTTCTAAATGTAAAATATAACTGGGTATTTATAAAACCTAACACTGTAGAATGTTATCCAAGAGGTATCTGATTGCCGTTGGGAATCAGGTAGGACTTACTTCTCAGTTAGTACGATACAAATCGGACCATAATCTATAAGATTTTTTTGCCTTTTCTAAGATAACTGCATGTTTACGGTTCTGAGGATGCCTGTTTTTTTTTAATTATTTTTGTTTTTTGTTGGAATGCAGTTGACATTTATTACACTACTGTATGTAACTATGTTTTACAGCACATATACTTAACACAATCTTATTACTGTTGTTTTATAATTCTAAAGATACAAAAATGTGTTGTGTGAAACTATGGTCAATGCATGTTGTGCATGCACAAACACTTGCTTCCCTTGATATTTCTCATTCAATACCTAATATTATATTAAACATTTGCCTCATAATGCAGTGCCTCATGGGTGATTAATCCAACAATGAATCCCTATCTAAATGCTTCTATTTCTTCTGTGGGTACACCACCTGAACTCTGGAATAAATTTTATGTATATGCCAAGCTGTTGATCATGTAGTTCAGCAGAATGGTGACAATGCTAACATCACACTGAAAGATTTATTGTATTTTCCGTTGTATGTTTAGCCTGCATTAGCACATCCATTATCACAGAGTAAATGAAGGTAATATTTACTACTGTGCTTATTTATTCACAGCAAATGATTTTTCTGTAAATGACAGCCTCGTACATCAATAATCAGCGCATAAAGAAAACTTAAATGATGGAAAATTCTCAATGATGCAAACAGATTAATATACATCACAAAAATCAATAGGTTTACAGTTATTTATAACAGATAATGGTAAGCAGAATACCTGATAAAAGACCAGTAAATTGGGTATTGGTATTAAATTGCCATGGACTGTGGACTCATCTGCTCAGGGAAGCTAATCATATTATCTAATTCTCTTCTTTAATTTGTTCTCTAAATACTGCTTGCATGTAGCCAATAACGAATAGCCCTGAACACACAGGATCAATACTTGCACCTGTGATTGGTTCACCAGTCAATAACGAAAGGTTTAAAGGAGAACTATGAGGTGAGTGCTTTTCACTCACCTCATAGTTCTAGCCGACCTGTGACAATGAGACTGTCACAGGTTGGCTCAGTAGATCGGGAGGTGAGCGATCCTGTCACGGCTCTCTGCCGTGACAGGGGAGGGGCTGGATTCCCCCCTCCCCGCTCCAATAGCGCTGACTGGCGGAACGGACGGGGGAGGGGGCGGGTACAGCTGGCTCTGCTGCTAGATAGGCAGATCCAGCTGTCAGTCACGCAGCTGGGCGGATCCCGGCACAATTGTCGGGATCCTCTTCAGCTGCAGCGTCTCAGTATACCGCGACTGAGCCTAGGGTGACGGGAGGACGCTAGTTTGTGTCCTCCCGTTAACCTAAGGAGGACTATGGGGAAAAGCCCTAACCCCATAGTTCTCCTTTAAGTGGACTTGCTGTTCAGAAGAGGTTCTCCATGTTACTGAATTGAAATTGATAGATGAATGATTGAATATTTTGTACACTTCACTTCAGCAGATCCTCTGCTGTATAGAAACTCCAGCTTAACTTTTCTGCCTTTTAACTTTGCATATCCAAGCAGTAATTCAGAATTGATGGTCAGAGCAAACCAAGTAATTGGCCAAGGCTCCCAGATCCCTATGGCAAACAGACGACAGTCAGTCATTAGAAAAAAAACATACTGTCTTGGCAATTAGTTCCTTGTATTTGACAATTAAGGGTACCCCGGGCTCCGATATTCAACGGTTCTTCTATAAGACGCGGTCATCGGGAGAGGCACCCACACCGGACAACATGGCGCAGCCACGCGCGGCCTCTTCCTGCAACACCCCAGGGAAGCGTACAGGTCAGGTACCTCAGCCACTGGCCGCGGGGGAGACGGCATCCCGGCCGGGGTGTCCCTCGTTCCCCATCCTTACGCCCCGCTTCCCTCATGATGAGTGCTCCCTGGGCCCGGAGGCCTCCGGGCCTACA
>NW_017306527.1:0-656 GCF_000935625.1 Nanorana parkeri | reverse complement strand
ACCGTTTATAACACCCACCCGCAACTGTCCTCAGGTCTTCAGCCTGGTGGGTACGGGCTCAGGGATGGGATCCCTGAGACTCCGAGCCGTCGCAGCATACGAACACCTCTCCGATCCCACTTACAGATGGGGGGAGGGTTGGGCCTACTAGTTGATGTCGGTTGCTGATATTGCTAATGTGGCCTGTGAATTGTTATACACCCGTTATATGTTCCTATGGCTCCAGATTGTATATGACTACATGCTTAATGAGGGTTACTTAGCAATGACCCTTATGCTTTGGGGAATATCTCCTGGCCTTATAAAGGTTTCTTTCTGTGCCGTTACCCTAGCGGGTACCCACCCCCACGTAGGTTTCCCCCGATCGTTTAGAACGGGGTTTTTTTTGCACCTGCAATTTAGATTACCCGACTAGTACTATCCTTTACATAACGTGTGTTGTGTCTCTTGGCTTCTCACTACTCCCTTGTTTCCTTCCTGGGCTTCTGCCCCCCTTCCCCCCCCTCTTACTTCTTCTTTCCATACCTCCTCCCCTGCCTTACCTCTGTGCATTTGGCTCAGGTCCTGGGCCGGTCCCTCTGACTTTCCATTGCTGATATGGGGCCACTTAAGGTTACGTCTCTGAATGTCCGTGGGCTTAACGTTCCAGAGAAACG